>NC_134827.1:115747261-115847943 GCF_004210375.1 Tachypleus tridentatus
GTAATATTGATATGGTTAGTACACTTTGTCACTTGTAATGTTTCGTTGCTGTTTTCTTGTCTCGAGTTTTTAAGTCCTTCCTTCCGTTTGTTTTCCTCATACCTTTCTATTTATTTATTTTAGATAAATAGTTCACCTAAATTTGTATCTGCTCTTCGGACTAACGTGAAAGCTCTTTCAGACAGTGTTCTAGACAAACGATACAAACGTATAACTACTAGTAATATTATATGAACATATGTTTATACATACTGTATTTTGGTAATCATGGCTATTGTGTTATAAGTTTACTTCCACGAGCTCAGTGTTATATCTTGTGCTATATGAGCTGTAAACTTTTATTATTACTAGATGGTTACTTTATCAGTGTCATAACCTTTTCTTTTTAACTCGTTTTTAACTTTTTGGTGGTTAAACTTTCGTCAAAAGCAGTTTTGTTTACGTACATATCCTTCATTAAGTAATCTCAAACTGATTCAAACTTTAGTTGGACAAGTTTTGTTTACGTCCTATCCTTCATCAAGTAATCTCAAACTGATTCAGACTTTAGTTGGATAAGTTTTGTTTACGTCCACATCCTTCATCAAGTAATCTCATACTGATTCACACTTTAGTTGGACAAGTTTTGTTTACGTCCATATCGTCCATCAAGTAATCTTAAAGTTATTCAGACTTTAGTTGGACAAGTTTTGTTTACGTCCATATCGTCCATCAAGTAATCTCAAAGTGATTCAGACTTTAGTTGGACAAGTTTTGTTTACGTCCATATCCTCCATCAAGTAATCTCAAACTGATTCAGACTTTAGTTGGACAAGTTTTGTTTACGTCCATATCCTCCATCAAGTAATCTCAAACTTAACTCTCTTTGTTCGTTTTTCTCTGTTTTTGGTTTGTACGTTGTTGCGTAATTTGGATGCTGTTTCTCTGTTTTTATTACTGTCTGAGTTACGTCAACAAAGTGACTCGGATTGAAGCAGACACGAACCACACTTCACGTGAACATTGGTTCTGCAGCTACATTTTCTTATTGAGTCATTTTAAAGGAAGTACAATAAAAGTGAATATTTTCCTTTGTATATAAAACCAGTCATCCTGCCCAATTTAGTATTATCTCAAAGGCAATTTATGTTTTTTTTTTTTTTTTACTGCTTGCCGGTTTTCCTCGGAATGTTCACTGTGAATAGGTAATTTATCTTTAGTGACCGCTACGAACGCGATAATATCTCTCTACGGATAAAGCATTTATTCTAGTGTTCAACACCAATAAAACACCAGATTTAGGGACCAACTTAAAGAAAACAGTTTAACAGTAATCGCCAAACTCAGTTAGTTAACGTAGAACAAAATGGTTTCAGTCTTCAACGCAAGAGGGTGAATTTTAGCATAGGTAAAACAAAAACAATTATGCAGGCTCAATAAGTTGATTAATATCGTGAGACTTAATTACTTTTGACGTTATTTTAAGATTATTCCGCTAGGAGGCTCTGTTTAATTATTAACTGTCTTACTCTACAGAATTTAAGCTTGGAATGTGTTTGAAAACCTAAACGATAAGGTTTACCCAACAGATGTCAGTGTTTGTTGACTAACTGCTCTACTTTATAGAGGAACATTTAGAAAGTTGTAAATGAACTGGATAATAGCGTTAGCCCTCTAGGGAGCAGTGTTTTCTGATTATCTTGTTTGAGTTGTAAATTACTTATAAAAGTTAATAAATATATCGGGTCGTCCCATAAGTAATGTCGTTTGTAACACTAAAAGGACAAGAAATAATTCAAGTAATAACATTAATTAATCATGTATTTCCATCACCTTCAATAACAATCTGTCAACGTCTCAAAATATTTTCAACACCACGCTTATAAAAATCAGGTGGTTTTATGATAAAGGCTATTGTTAACTCATCCATAGAAGTTTGTCATCCAGATGATGTTCCAAGTTTCTGAAGAGATGGTAATCTGAAGGAGCAAGATGAGGAGAATAAGGGGAAAACAAGCTCTTCAGATTTTACTGAAAGTGATCCTGAGGACGTGCATTATCATGGTGGAAAACAGCTCCTATTGGTCTGAGGACGTGCATTGTCATGGTGGAAAACAACTCTTGTCGGTCTAAGGACGTGCATTGTCATGGTGGAAAACATCCATTATTGGTCTGAGGACGTGAATTGTCATGGTGGAAAACAACTTTTAGCGGTCTGAGGACATGCATTGTCATGGTGGAAAACATCCCTTATCGGTCTGAGGAAGTGCATTGTCATAGTGTAAACAACTCTTATCTGTCTGAGGACGTGCATTGTCATGGTGGAAAACATCCCTTATCAGCCTGAGGACGTACATTGTCATGATGGAAAACAACTGCTTTTCCATTCACCAAAGCAGGTCTTTTTGTTTCAGGACAGTGCTCAGTCGGTTCAGATGCTGACAGTATTTCTCAGCAGAGATTGTTTGGTTTGGTTATGACAACTCAAAGTGTACTACACCACATTTATTCCACAAAGACTAAACAAAACTTTCTTAGGGTTCAACTTCGCTGTAGTGTAGCTGGTTATACTGTATTAACCCACTGTCTTAAAACATTTTGATATCCATGTTTCCTTTAATCCACTGTCGTGACTCTTCACATTTTGATATAGTATCCATTTTTCCTCTCGAGTCACAAAGCGGTTTGAAAAACGAAACTTGATGATTGAAGAGATATATAGATGTCTACCTGTCCTATCAGGTTATCAGTTAACAACTCATATGGTACCTATTTTCCCAAGTTTGAAACTTTAACAAGTTGTTGGAAATGTTGAGGGACAGTGGAAGGAGATGAATTGGGTTTCTGGACTAATTCTTCAACA
Organism: Tachypleus tridentatus; assembly: GCF_004210375.1. Lineage (NCBI taxonomy): Eukaryota > Metazoa > Arthropoda > Merostomata > Xiphosura > Limulidae > Tachypleus > Tachypleus tridentatus. The sequence continues at coordinate 115,750,104 of NC_134827.1, forward strand.
GTTACAGCACAATCCTTCTCAAGTGATGCCAAAAGCAGGTCATTATCAAACTCAACAGTGTGAGCTGCATCTGTGAGACTGCAGACACCAGTTCTAAACTTATTGAACCATCTTTGACACTCAGAATGTCATAACTGTACACCTCTTGTATGATTCACGCAGCTTCGGTAGCACTTTTCCATTTTCTGAACTGGTAAAGTGTTAGATACCTTATGTGCTCATGTGGTATCTCCATGATAACTGGGGCTTCTAAAATAAATAAATCAGAAACTAGTAAAGAAACGAACTAGCTTACACCTAATGCTATCTAGTCATCTCATATGTCTTTAAGAATAACTTCAATAAACCAAGAAATATGCATTTAAACTTATCTCCAAAAACGACATTCCTTGTGGAATGACCTGATAATAATACACCAATGTTAATGCTAGGCCTCGTCAACACTAGATACAGTATATATCCGGTGGCTAACAAAGTCGACACTGGATACAGTATATATCGTGTGGCTGAGAAACTTATTATTCTCTATTGTTCATCATGTTCTTTCTTAACCACTGTAAAGAGTGAATATTTTAAGTATTATTAAGAATTTGCCTGATGAATCCGCTAGGTGGCAGTGTTTACTTATTAACTGACTCTTCTACAGAGTTATTCAATGGATTGCTACTTCCGGCAAAGCTGGATAGATAGAAGGCTAGCTTTCACGGGATCCATGACGACACTTGCGCTCTCTGTCTCTATGCTCGAGAGGATTTGGCGCCCAGACACTAACTTCTATAATGGAAAACACTCTTATCTCCATACAATCACTTCTCCCAACAAATTCATGCGTCTCCGGCAGAACGGCAAAGTGCTGTATTCATCGAGGTAGGTTGTTGTTTTTTACTCTAAATATTTCTGAGTTAAGTTTGGAAAAGATTTATTCCCAAGAGCTCAACAAGAAAAAAATATATAAAAAAGAAACTACAGTTAGCAAAGCTTTAAGGTTACTCTCTGTTTTATAGCTATAATAAAACAATTATTCACTAGAGAAATATTACCACAATACCACTGTTAAATTTGGACTCGAACCAGTGTTTCATGTTCTTATTACATCATTAGTATTCTTGGTTCATTGGAGTTACATGTAGTGGCTGACCAGTGGACGATTCAGTGAATGACAATCTATTCTCAAGATGGCTGGTATGGGTATTAGCACTTTAACAAAAGTAAAGTACAGAACTTTTGTTACTCTGAAAATGACCTAAGAAGGTCGAAACATTGTTCTGTACTTTATTTTAATTAAAGTTTTAATATCCATACCAGCCATCTTGAGATTAAAGGTCAAAGGATCTGTGAACATCATCCTTTGACCTTTGAACTTTCAGTATGACTAAAACTAGAACGAAAAAATAAAGGAAGGCACTTAAGCCTAAGTAGTGAAAACGATTTAACCGATGGAGGATGGTTGGAAGAATTTTATTATTTCTATGGCGGCAGAGAACAACAACTCATACGTTAAGAGGTCAACCGCTTTGAACTCTGGAATTAACCAGACAAACCTCGAAGAAACAGTGATTCGATGACGGATGTTAATGTCAAGGTATGGTCAACTGTATGTTCTTCGCCAAGAATCCAAAGGGTAAAGCTCGAGGTACTAATGATTCCACGATGTATACAAAAAACAAACTATAACACCCTAACTGGTAACGTTAACACCTTCTGGACGAGGTCCTGACCCCACATCAGCAGGACAAAGGTAAAGCAAACAAACTTTCTTCCTGAAATAAGAGCTGTACGGATGACAAGAAATGATCCGGGGGTAAGAAAGGAGAGAAATGGCTAGGTTCAATGTTTGATGCTCACAAAAATGAAGACAAAAACTGCAAAAAGGATCAATCTGATTTCCAGTAAAGTTGTGAGATTTTACATGAAACATGGACGTCAATCTGTAAAAGCATTGTACTCTCCATGGTTATCCGTTAGAAGGGTTAGGTTAGAAGGGCTGTCCACTACTAATTACTTAGTTCTGTAATATATAGTTAAACATCACATCCAAGGAACCCATGACAGAAAACGTTGTGGTACTTTTTCGAAGTAATGATTGTACAGATACATTTGTTCACTAGGTGTCGTTGCTTTCATCATTTAACTGGATATTGTGTGTTAATGTCCACCAAGTCCAGTAATCAATATAGTAATTCACGAACAAGCGATTTTTGCGAATTTTCTGCTTTGTATTATACTACGATTGTTACATATAACAACGTTAATCACCACACAGTAACACGTCTTTGTATAATCTGTCTACCATTGTTACATATAACAACGTTAATCAGCACACAGTAACACGTCTTTGTACAATCTGTCTACCATTGTTACATATCACAACGTTAATCACCACACAGTAACACGTCTTTGTACAATCTGTCTACCATTGTTACATATCACAACGTTAATCACCACACTGTAACACGTCTTTGTACAATCTGTCTACCATTGTTACATATAACAACGTTAATCACCAAACAGTAACACGTCTTTGTACAATCTGTCTACCATTGTTACATTTAACAACGTTAATCACCACACAGTAACACTTGGCACGTACAATCTCTCTATCATTGTTACATATCACAGCGTTAATCACTTACAGTAACACGTCTTTGTGTGCAATCTGTCTATCATTGTTGCACATAACAACGTTAATCACCACACAGTAACACGTCTTTGTACAATCTGTCTGCCATTGTTACATATAACAACATTAATCACCACGCACAGTAACTTGCGTCTTTGTACAATCTGTCTACCATTGTTACATATAACAGCGTTAATCACCACACGGTAACACGTCTTTGTACACTCTGTCTACCATTTGTTACATATAATAACGTTAATCACCCCACAGTAACGCGTCTTTGTACAATCTGTCTACCATTGCTTGCGTATCACAACGTTAATCACCACACGGTGACACGTCTTTGTACAATCTGTCTACCATTGTTGCATATAACAACGTTAATCACCACACAGTAACGCGTCTTTTGTGCAATCTGTCTACCATTGTTACATATAATAACGTTAATCACCCCACAGTAACACGTCTTTGTACAATCTGTCTACCATTGCTTCGTATCACAACGTTAATCACCACACAGTAACGCGTCTTTTTGTACAATCTGTCTGCCATTGTTGCATATAACAACGTTAATCACCACACAGTAAATACGTATTTGTACAATCTGTCTACCATTGTTACGTATAAAACGTTAATCACAGCACGGTAACTTGCGTCTTTTGTGCAATCTGTCTGCCATTGTTTGCGTATCACGGCGTTAATCACCACACAGTAACACGTCTTTGTACACTCTGTCTACCATTGTTGCATATCACAACGTTAATCACCCCACACAGTAACACGTCTTTGTACACTCTGTCTGCCATTGTTACATATCACAGCGTTAATCACCACACAGTAACACGTCTTTTGTACAATCTGTCTACCATTGTTGCATATAACAGCGTTAATCACCACACAGTAACGCGTCTTTGTACAATCTGTCTACCATTGTTGCATATAACAACGTTAATCACCACACAGTAACACGTCTTTTTGTACAATCTGTCTACCATTGTTGCATATAACAACGTTAATAACCACACAGTAACGCGTCTTTTGTACAATCTGTCTACCATTGTTGCATATAACAACATTAATCACCACACAGTAACACGTCTTTGTACAATCTGTCTACCATTTTTACATATAACAACGTTAATCACCACACAGTAACACGTCTTTGTCAATCTGTCTACCATTGTTACATATAACAACGTTAATCACCACACAGTAACACGTCTTTTGTACAATCTGTCTACCATTGTTGCATATAACAGCGTTAATCACCACACAGTAACACGTCTTTGTACAATCTGTTTACCATTGTTAGATATAACAACGTTAATCACAAACAGTAACTTGCGTCTTTGTACAATCTGTCTACCATTGTTACATATCACAGCGTTAATCACCACACGGTAACACGTCTTTGTACAATCTGTCTACCATTGCTGTATGTAACAACGTTAATCACCACACAGTAACACGTCTTTTGTACACTCTGTCTACCATTGTTATATATAACAACGTTAATCACCACACAGTACACGCGTCTTTGTACAATCTGTCTACCATTGTTGCATATAACAACGTTAATCACCACACGGTAACGCGTCTTTGTACAATCTGTCTACCATTGTTGCATATCACAACGTTCATCACCACACAGTAACACGTCTTTGTACGCTCTGTCTACCATTGTTACATATAACAGCGTTAATCACCACACAGTAACACGTCTTTGTGCACTCTGTCTGCCATTGTTACATATCTGGCGTTAATCACCACACAGTAACGCGTCTTTTGTGCAATCTGTCTGCCATTGTTGCATATAACAACGTTAATCACCACACAGTAACACGTCTTTGTGCCAATCTGTCACCATTGTTACATATAAAACGTTAATCACCACACAGTAACACGTCTTTGTACACTCTGTCTACCATTGTTACATATAACAACGTTAATCACCACACGGTAACGCGTCTTTGTACACTCTGTCTACCATTGTTACATATCACAACGTTAATCACCACACAGTAACACGTCTTTGTACAATCTGTCTACCATTGTTACATATAACAACGTTAATCACCACACAGTAACGCGTCTTTGTACGCTCTGTCTGCCATTGTTACATATCACAACGTTAATCACCACACGGTAACACGTCTTTGTACACTCTGTCTGCCATTGTTACATATAACAACGTTAATCACCACACAGTAACGCGTCTTTTGTACAATCTGTCTACCATTGTTACATATAACAACGTTAATCACCACACGGTAACAAGTCTTTGTACGATCTGTCTGTCACCATTGTTACATATAACAACGTTAATCACCACACGGTAACACGTCTTTGTACAATCTGTCTACCATTGTTGCATATAACAGCGTTAATCACCACACAGTAACACGTCTTTGTACAATCTGTCTACCATTGTTACATATAACAACAATAATTCACCACACAGTAACACGTCTTTGTACAATCTGTCTACCATTGTTACATTATCAGGCGTTAATCACCACACGGTAACGCGTCTTTGTACAATCTGTCTACCATTGTTACATATAACAAGCGTTAATCACCACACGGTAACATCGTCTTTTGTACAATCTGTCTACCATTGTTGCATATAACAAGCGTTAATCACCACACGGTAACACGTGTTTTCTACAATCTGTCTACCATTGTTACATATAACAGCATTAATCACCACACGGTAACACGTCTTTGTACAATCTGTCTACCATTGTTACATATAACAACGTTAATCACCACACGGTAACTTGCGTCTTTGTACACTCTGTCTACCATTGTTGCATATAACAACGTTAATCACCACACAGTAACACGTCTTTTGTACAATCTGTCTACCATTGCGTATAACAGCGTTAATAACCACACAGTAACACGTCTTTGTACACTCTGTCTCACCATTGTTACATATAACAACGTTAATCACCACACAGTAACGCGTCTTTTGTACAATCTGTCTACCATTGTTACATATAACAGCGTTAATCACCACACAGTAACACGTCTTTGTACACTCTGTCTACCATTGTTACATATAACAGCGTTAATCACCACACGGTAACACGTCTTTGTACACTCTGTCTACCATTGTTACATATAACAACGTTAATCACCACACAGTAACACGTCTTTGTACATCTGTCTACCATTGTTACATATAACAACGTTAATCACCACACAGTAACACGTCTTTGTACACTCTGTCTACCATTGTTACATATAACAACGTTAATCACCACACAGTAACACGTCTTTGTACACTCTGTCTACCATTGTTATATGTAACAAGATCATTGTCAACCGATTCTTTTACTGGTAAGGTTAAAAACAGAGCTCTCTCTATCTTCGAATTCAGATTGTGTTGATTTCAGATCTGTCGAAGAAAAGAAATTTTGTGAGTCTTGCTACCAGTAACGTCAAGAGAAGTAACCAATGAGAAGAAAGCAAACCGGTCGATGATGTTTGTGAGGTGAAAATTCCGACTTTCTAGAACACAGTACACACTAGGACTAACTCCTCACTATTTAATTTTCAGTTTAGCTTTCTCAGCCGTAGCAACATCGAGTATTTGCCCAGAGTTTGTTTGCTGGAAGAAAACACGTGGCAGGGCTGACGTACCTGAACTGGTTAAATATGAAGTCGTTATAATTTAGTCCTTAGCAATGGTCCTCGAACTATTGTTACTGTCTTTATAGTCAAAACTATAGCTCAGATATACAATATACTTATTGTTACTGTCATTATAGTCAAACCTTAAGTACTGTTCACATCAGTGAAGCTGTACTTCAAATGTTCCACATTAATATTGTCTATGTTGTGTTAACACTGATCGTTACATTAGATTTTCTTTCTGTAGACTGACCATAAAGGCAGATTGTCCAATGAACCTGGAAAACTTTCCAATGGACATGCAGCGCTGTCCACTCCGAATTGGAAGCTGTAGGTTGTTTTTACTGGTTAGTGTGTGGTGTAGATTACTGTAATCTGTTTAATGTGTGGTCTATATTACTGTAACTCATCTGTTTAATATGTGGTCTGTATTATTGTAACTCATCTGTTTAATGTGTGGTCTATATTATTGTAATTTATCTGTTTAATGTGTGGTCTATATTACTGTAACTCATCTGTTTAATGTGTGGTCTATGTTACTGTAATCTATCTGTTTAATGTGTGGTCCATATTATTGTAACTCATCTATTTAATGTGTGGTCTGTATTACTGTAACTCATCTGTTTAATGTGTGGTCTGTATTACTGTAACTCATCTGTTTAATGTGTGGTCTATATTACTGTAACTCATCTGTTTAATGTGTGGTTTATAGTACTGTAAGTCATCTGTTTAATGTGTGGTTTATATTACTGTAACTCATCTGTTTAATATGTGGTCTGTATTACTGTAACTCATCTGTTTAATGTGTGGTTTATATTATTACTGTAACTCATCTGTTTAATGTGTGGTTTATATTATTACTGAATAATCTTCAGTGTTTAATTGTTTTAGTACGTGTTTTCTGCTTCTGTCTTCTTCCCGCATCTGTAGTTGCTTACTCATCAGCTGATGTTTTGTACCTGTGGAACCCAGCCAGAAGAGTTGTTATTCATCCGGATATGAAGATGTCGCAATTTGATTTGATAGATAAACCAAGTGGGAACCAGACGGACCATTTCAGGCAGAGTAAGTAAGGAGAATTTCATATTGTAATGTCGTTTAAGGTGGATTTGATTACAACCAAACCAAACGATACATTTTGTGTTTGACATATTGGTTAACTCTAAGTGAAAACTGGACCTTTGTAAGATAGATACCACGAAATGTCCAAGTTTGGACACCCAAGAAAATACTTATATAAAAATACTGAATAAGCTACGTTTTATTGAAGTTATGCCTATAGTGTTTTCGAGGTTTTGTCTTCAGTGCATTTGTTAGTAAATAACTTTCATGACAAGTAAGGATATGTTGTTTTGTTTTTTGTCTTTAGGTCCTTTCTCTGTGCTCTTGGCAAGTTTTCACCTGCAGAGACACATGGGTTACTTTGTGATCGAGGTGTACGCCCCATGTATCATGCTCGTGGTCCTCTCTTGGGTTTCTTTTTGGATCAACAGAGAGGCTACTGCAGACCGCATTGCTCTTGGTCAGTACATATTTAGTTAACAGTTCTGTATTTATTGTCAGTAGACATTTGGAATTAAAAAAACCTAAAGTTTGGCTTGTGTCGTAGTTTGTGTAGAGCTTGAAATTAACTATCAGGGTTATTCCGTAGTTTATGTAGAGTATGAAACCTACTATTAGGCTTATTCCATAGTTTGTGTAGAGTATGAAACCTGCTATTAGGCTTATTCCGCAGTTTGTGTAGAGTATGAAACCTACTATTAGGCTTATTCCATAGTTTGTGTAGAGTATGAAACCTACTATTAGGCTTATTCCGTAGTTTATGTAGAGTATGAAACCTACTATTAGGCTTATTCCGTAGTTTGTGTAGAGTATGAAACCTGCTATTAGGCTTATTCCGTAGTTTGTGTAGAGTGTGAAACCTACTATTAGGCTTATTCCGTAGTTTGTGTAGAGTGTGAAACCTACTATTATGCTTATTCCGTAGTTTGTGTAGAGTATGAAACCTACTATTAGTCTTATTCCGTAGTTTGTGTAGAGTATGAAACCTGCTATTAGGCTTATCCCGTAGTTTGTGTAGAGTATGAAACCTACTATTATGCTTATTCCGTAGTTTGTGTAGAGTATGAAACCTACTCTTAGTCTTATTCCGTAGTTTGTGTAGAGTATGAAACCTGCTATTAGGCTTGTTCTGTAGTTTGTGTAGAGTATGAAACATACTATTAGGCTTATTCCGTAGTTTGTGTAGAGTATGAAACCTACTCTTAGGCTTATTCCGTAGTTTGTGTAAAGTATGAAACCTGCTATTAGGCTTATTCCGTAGTTTGTGTAGAGTATGAAACCTGCTATTAGGCTTATTCCGAAGTTTGTGTAAAGTATAAAACCTACTATTATGCTTATTCCGTAGTTTGTGTAGAGTATGAAACCTACTATTAGTCTTATTCGTAGTTTGTGTAGAGTATGAAACCTGCTATTAGGCTTGTTCCGTAGTTTGTGTAGAGTATGAAACATACTATTAGGCTTATTCCATAGTTTGTGTAGAGTATGAAACCTACTATTAGGCTTTTTCCGTAGTTTGTGCAGAGTATGAAACCTACTGTTAGGCTTATTCCGTAGTTTGTGTAGAGTATGAAACCTGATAGTAGGCTTATTCCGTAGTTTGTGTAGAGTATGAAACCTGCTATTAGGCTTAATCCAGTAGTTTCTGTAGAGTATGAAACCTGCTATTAGGCTTATTCCGTAATTTGTGTAGAGTATGAAACTTGATATTAGGCTTATTCCGTAGTTTGTGTAGAGTATGAAACCTGCTATTAGGCTTAATCCAGTAGTTTGTGTAGAGTATGAAACCTGCTATTAGGCTTATTCCGTAGTTTGTCTAGAGTATGAAACCTACTCTTAGGCTTATTCCGTAGTTTGTATAAAGTATGAAACCTGCTATTAGGCTTATTCCGTAGTTTGGGTAGAGTATGAAACCTGCTATTAGGCTTATTCCGTAATTTGTGTAGAGTATCAACGTATTCTTCTACGTAAAATATTTTCTTAACCCAAACGAGCCGCTTTTGCATGTATATTATTCTGTAGTTTGTGTAGTGTATGAAACCTACTATTAGGCTTTTTCCGTAGTTTGTGTAGAGTATGAAACCTACTGTTAGGCTTATTACGTAGTTTGTGTAGAGTATCAATCCTATTATTAGGCTTATTCCATAGTTTGTGTAGAGTATGAAACCTACTATTATGCTTATTCCGTAGTTTGTGTAGAGTATGAAACCTACTATTAGGCTTATTCCGTAGTTTGTGTAGAGTATCAAACTTACTGTTAGTCTTATTCCGTAGTTTGTGTAGATTATGAAACTTGATATTAGGCTTATTCCGTAGTTTGTGTAGAGTATGAAACTTGATATTAGGCTTATTCCGTAGTTTGTGTAGAGTATGAAACCCGCTATTGGGCTTAATCCAGTAGTTTGTGTAGAGTATGAAACCTGCTATTAGGCTTATTCCGTAGTTTGTTTAGAGTATGAAACCTACTCTTAGGCTTATTCCGTAGTTTGTATAAAGTATGAAACCTGCTATTAGGCTTATTCCGTAGTTTGGGTAGAGTATGAAACCTATTCCCTTACGTAAAATATTTTCTTAACCCAAACAGGCCGTTTTTTTGCATGTATATTATTCTGTAGTTGGTGGAGAGTATGAAACCTACTATTAGGCTTTTTCCGTAGTTTGTGTAGAGTATGAAACCTACTGTTAGGCTTATTACGTAGTTTGTGTAGAGTATCAAACCTATTATTAGGCTTATTCCATAGTTTGTGTAGAGTATGAAACCTTTTATTATGCTTATTCGGTAGTTTGTGTAGAGTATGAAACCTACTATTAGGCTTATTCCGTAGTTTGTGTAGAGTATCAAACTTACTGTTAGTCTTATTCCGTAGTTTGTGTAGAGTATGAAACCTACTATTATGCTTATTCCGTAGTTTGTGTAGAGTATGAAACTTGCTATTTGTCTTATTCCGTAGTTTGTATAAAGTATGAAACCTATTATTAGGCTTATTCCGTAGTTTGTGTTGAGTATGAAACCTGCTATTAGGCTTATTCTGTAGTTTGTGTAGAGTATGAAACCTACTATTAGGCTTATTCCGTAGTTTGTGTAGAGTGGGAAACCTCCTATTACGCTTATTCCGTATTTTGTGTAGAGTATGAAACCTGCTATTAGGCTTAATCCAGTAGTTTGTGTAGAGTATGAAACCTACTATTATGCTTATTCCGTAGTTTGTGTAGAGTATGAAACCTACTCTTAGTCTTATTCCGTAGTTTGTGTAGAGTATGAAACCTGCTATAAGGCTTGTTCTGTAGTTTGTGTAGAGTATGAAACATACTATTAGGCTTATTCCGTAGTTTGTGTAGAGTATGAAACCTGCTATTAGGCTTATTCCGTAGTTTGTGTAGAGTATGAAACCTGCTATTAGGCTTATTCCGAAGTTTGTGTAGAGTATAAAACCTGCTATTATGCTTATTCCGTAGTTTGTGTAGAGTATGAAACCTACTATTAGTCTTATTCGTAGTTTGTGTAGAGTATGAAACCTGCTATAAGGCTTGTTCTGTAGTTTGTGTAGAGTATGAAACATACTATTAGGCTTATTCCGTAGTTTGTGTAGAGTATGAAGCCTGCTATTAGGCTTAATCCAATAGTTTGTGTAGAGTATGAAACCTGCTATTAGGCTTATTCTGTAGTTTGTCTAGAGTATGAAACCTGCTATTAGGCTTATTCCGTAGTTTGTCTAGAGTATGAAACCTGCTATTAGGCTTATTCCGTAGTTTGTGTAGACTATGAAACCTATTCTTCTACGTAAAATATTTTCTTAACCCAAACGAGCCGTTTTTGCATGTATATTATTCTGTAGTTTGTGTAGAGTATGAAACCTACTGTTAGGCTTTTTCCGTACTTTGTGTAGAGTATGAAACCTACTGTTAGGCTTATTCCGTAGTTTGTGTAGAGTATGAAACCTGATATTAGGCTTATTCCGTAGTTTGTGTAGAGTATGAAACCTGCTATTAGGCTTAATCCAGTAGTTTGTGTAGAGTATGAAACCTGCTATTAGGCTTATTCCGTAATTTGTGTAGAGTATGAAACTTGATATTAGGCTTATTCTGTAGTTTGTCTAGAGTATGAAACCTACTCTTAGGCTTATTCCGTAGTTTGTATAAAGGATGAAACCTGCTATTAGGCTTATTCCGTAGTTTGGGTAGAGTATGAAACCTGCTATTAGGCTTATTCCGTAGTTTGTGTAGAGTATGAAACCTACTATTATACTTATTCCGTAGTTTGTGTAGAGTATGAAACTTGCTATTTGTCTTATTCCGTAGTTTGTGTATAGTATGAAACCTATTATTAGGCTTATTCCGTATTTTTGTGTAGAGTATGAAACCTGCTATTAGGCTTAATCCAGTAGTTTGTGTAGAGTATGAAACCTACTCTTCTACGTAAAATATTTTCTTAACCCAAACGAGCCGTTTTTGCATATATATTATTCTGTCGTTTGTGTAGAGTATGAAACTTACTATTAGGCTTATTCCGTAGTTTGTTTGAAGTACACGATCGAATTTTAGGCTTATGTCGTAGTTTGTGTAGAGTGTGAAACCTGCTATTAGGCTTATGTCGTAGTTTGTGTAGAGTGTGAAACCTGCTATTAGGCTTATTCCGTAGTTTGTGTAGAGTATGAAACCTGCTATTAGGCTTATTCCGTAGTTTGTGTAGAGTATGAAACTCGCTATAAGGCTTATTCCGTAGTTTGTGTGGGAGTATCAAACTTACTGTTAGGGCTTATTCCGTTAGTTTGTGTAGAGTATGAAACCTACTATTATGCTTATTCCGTAGTTGTGTGTAGATGTATGAACTTGCTATTTGTCTTATTCCGTAGTTTGTGTAGAGTATGAAACCTATTATTAGGCTTATTCCGTAGTTTGTGTAGAGTATGAAACCTATTATTAGGCTTATTCCGTAGTTTGTGTAGAGTATGAAACTTGCTATTTGTCTTATTCCGTGGTTTGTGTAGAGTATGAAACCCGCTATTAGGCTTATTCCGTACTTTGTGTTGAGTATGAAACCTGCTATTAGGCTTATTCTGTAGTTTGTGTAGAATATGAAACCTGCTATTAGGCTAATTCCGTAGTTTGTGTAGAGTGTGAAACCTGCTATTAGGCTTATTCCGTGGTTTGTTGTAGAGTATGAAACCTGCTATTAGGCGTATTTCGTAGTTTGTGTTGAGTGTGAAACGTGCTATTAGGCTTATTCCGTAGTTTGTGTAGAGTATGAAACCTGCTATTAGGCTTATTCCGTAGGTTGTGTAGAGTATGAAACCTGCTATTAGGCTTATTCCGTACTTTGTGTTGAGTATGAAACCTGCTATTAGGCTTATTCTGTAGTTTGTGTAGAATATGAAACCTGCTATTAGGCTAATTCCGTAGTTTGTGTAGAGTGTGAAACCTGCTATTGGGCTTATTCCGTAGTTTGTGTAGAGTATGAAACCTGCTATTAGGCTTATTCCGTAGTTTGGGTAGAGTATGAAACCTGCTATTAGGCTTATTCCGTAATTTGTGTAGAGTATGAAACCTATTCTTCTACGTAAAATATTTTCTTAACCCAAACGAGCCGCTTTTGCATGTATATTATTCTGTAGTTTGTGTAGTGTATGAAACCTACTATTAGGCTTTTTCCGTAGTTTGTGTAGAGTATGAAACCTACTGTTGGGCTTATTACGTAGTTTGTGTAGAGTATCAATCCCATTATTAGGCTTATTCCATAGTTTGTGTAGAGTATGAAACTTACTATTAGGCTTATTCCGTAGTTTGTTTGAAGTACACGATCGAATTTTAGGCTTATGTCGTAGTTTGTGTAGAGTGTGAAACCTGCTATTAGGCTTATGTCGTAGTTTGTGTAGAGTGTGAAACCTGCTATTAGGCTTATTCCGTAGTTTGTGTAGAGTATGAAACCCGCTATTAGGCTTATTCCGTAGATTGTGTAGAGTATGAAACTCGCTATAAGGCTTATTCCGTAGTTTGTGTAGAGTATCAAACTTACTGTTAGGCTTATTCCGTAGTTTGTGTAGAGTATGAAACCTACTATTATGCTTATTCCGTAGTTTGTGTAGAGTATGAAACTTGCTATTTGTCTTATTCCGTAGTTTGTGTAGAGTATGAAACCTATTATTAGGCTTATTCCGTAGTTTGTGTAGAGTATGAAACCTATTATTAGGCTTATTCCGTAGTTTGTGTAGAGTATGAAACTTGCTATTTGTCTTATTCCGTAGTTTGTGTAGAGTATGAAACCCGCTATTAGGCTTATTCCGTACTTTGTGTTGAGTATGAAACCTGCTATTAGGCTTATTCTGTAGTTTGTGTAGAATATGAAACCTGCTATTAGGCTAATTCCGTAGTTTGTGTAGAGTGTGAAACCTGCTATTAGGCTTATTCCGTAGTTTGTGTAGAGTATGAAACCTGCTATTAGGCTTATTTCGTAGTTTGTGTTCAGTGTGAAACGTGCTATTAGGCTTATTCCGTAGTTTGTGTAGAGTATGAAACCTGCTATTAGGCTTATTCCGTAGGTTGTGTAGAGTATGAAACCTGCTATTAGGCTTATTCCGTTACTTTGTGTTGAGTATGAAACCTGCTATTGGGCTTATTCTGTGGTTTGTGTAGAATATGAAACCTGCTATTAGGCTAATTCCGTGTAGTTTGTGTAGAGGTGTGAAACCTGCTATTAGGCTTATTCCGTAGTTTGTGTAGAGTATGAAACCTGCTATTAGGCTTATTCCGTAGTTTGGGTGGGGAGTATGAAACCTGCTATTAGGCTTATTCCGTAATTTGTGTAAAGTATGAAACCTATTCTTCTACGTAAAATATTTTCTTAACCCAAACGAGCCGCTTTTGCATGTATATTATTCTGTAGTTTGTGTGGTGTATGAAACCTACTATTAGGCTTTTTCCGTGGTTTGTGTAGAGTATGAAACCTACTGTTAGGCTTATTACGTAGTTTGTGTAGAGTATCAATCCTATTATTAGGCTTATTCCATGGTTTGTGTAGAGTATGAAACCTACTATTATGCTTATTCCGTGGTTTGTGTAGAGTATGAAACCTACTATTAGGCTTATTCCGTAGTTTGTGTAGAGTATCAAACTTACTGTTAGTCTTATTCCGTGGTTTGTGTAGATTATGAAACTTGATATTAGGCTTATTCCGTGGTTTGTGTAGAGTATCAAACTTACTGTTAGGCTTATTTCCTAGTTTGTGTAGAGTATGAAACTTGATATTAGGCTTATTCCGAAGTTTGTGTAGAGTATGAAACCCGCTATTAGGCTTAATCCAGTAGTTTGTGTAGAGTATGAAACCTGCTATTAGGCTTATTCAGAGTTTGTTTAGAGTATGAAACCTACTCTTAGGCTTATTCCGTAGTTTGTATAAAGTATGAAACCTGCTATTAGGCTTATTCCGTAGTTTGGGTAGAGTATGAAACCTATTCCCTTACGTAAAATATTTTCTTAACCCAAACGAGCCGTTTTGCATGTATATTATTCTGTGGTTGGTGTAGAGTATGAAACCTACTATTAGGCTTTTTCCGTAGTTTGTGTAGAGTATGAAACCTACTGTTAGGCTTATTACGTAGTTTGTGTAGAGTATGAAACCTATTATTAGGCTTATTCCGTAGTTTGTGTAGAGTATGAAACCTATTATTAGGCTTATTCCGTAGTTTGTGTAGAGTATGAAACTTGCTATTTGTCTTATTCCGTAGTTTGTGTAGAGTATGAAACCCGCTATTAGGCTTATTCCGTACTTTGTGTTGAGTATGAAACCTGCTATTAGGCTTATTCTGTAGTTTGTGTAGAATATGAAACCTGCTATTAGGCTAATTCCGTAGTTTGTGTAGAGTGTGAAACCTGCTATTAGGCTTATTCCGTAGTTTGTGTAGAGTTTGAAACCTGCTATTAGGCTTATTTCGTAGTTTGTGTTGAGTGTGAAACGTGCTATTAGGCTTATTCCGTAGTTTGTGTAGAGTATGAAACCTGCTATTAGGCTTATTCCGTAGGTTGTGTAGAGTATGAAACCTGCTATTAGGCTTATTCCGTACTTTGTGTTGAGTATGAAACCTGCTATTAGGCTTATTCTGTAGTTTGTGTAGAATATGAAACCTGCTATTAGGCTAATTCCGTGGTTTGTGTAGGGTGTGAAACCTGCTATTAGGCTTATTCCGTAGTTTGTGTAGAGTATGAAACCTGCTATTAGGCTTATTCCGTAGTTTGGGTAGAGTATGAAACCTGCTATTAGGGCTTATTCCGTAATTTGTGTAGAGTATGAAACCTATTCTTCTACGTAAAATATTTTCTTAACCCAAACGAGCCGCTTTTTGCATGTATATTATTCTGTAGTTTGTGTAGTGTATGAAACCTACTATTAGGCTTTTTCCGTAGTTTGTGTAGAGTATGAAACCTACTGTTAGGCTTATTACGTAGTTTGTGTAGAGTATCAATCCTATTATTAGGCTTATTCCATAGTTTGTGTAGAGTATGAAACTTACTATTAGGCTTATTCCGTAGTTTGTTTGAAGTACACGATCGAATTTTAGGCTTATGTCGTAGTTTGTGTAGAGTGTGAAACCTGCTATTAGGCTTATGTCGTAGTTTGTGTAGAGTGTGAAACCTGCTATTAGGCTTATTCCGTAGTTTGTGTAGAGTATGAAACCCGCTATTAGGCTTATTCCGTAGATTGTGTAGAGTATGAAACTCGCTATAAGGCTTATTCCGTAGTTTGTGTAGAGTATCAAACTTACTGTTAGGCTTATTCCGTGAGTTTGTGTAGAGTATGAAACCTACTATTATGCTTATTCCGTAGTTTGTGTAGAGTATGAAACTTGCTATTTGTCTTATTCCGTAGTTTGTGTAGAGTATGAAACCCATTATTAGGCTTATTCCGTGGTTTGTGTAGAGTATGAAACCTATTATTAGGCTTATTCCGTAGTTTGTGTAGAGTATGAAACTTGCTATTTGTCTTATTCCGTAGTTTGTGTAGAGTATGAAACCCGCTATTAGGCTTATTCCGTACTTTGTGTTGAGTATGAAACCTGCTATTAGGCTTATTCTGTAGTTTGTGTAGAATATGAAACCTGCTATTAGGCTAATTCCGTAGTTTGTGTAGAGTGTGAAACCTGCTATTAGGCTTATTCCGTAGTTTGTGTAGAGTATGAAACCTGCTATTAGGCTTATTTCGTGGTTTGTGTTGAGTGTGAAACGTGCTATTAGGGCTTATTCCGTAGTTTGTGTAGAGTATGAAACCTGCTATTAGGCTTATTCCGTGAGGTTGTGTAGAGTATGAAACCTGCTATTAGGGCTTATTCCGTGACTTTGTGTTGAGTATGAAACCTGCTATTGGGCTTATTCTGTAGTTTGTGTAGAATATGAAACCTGCTATTAGGCTAATTCCGTAGTTTGTGTAGAGTGTGAAACCTGCTATTAGGCTTATTCCGTAGTTTGTGTAGAGTATGAAACCTGCTATTAGGCTTATTCCGTAGTTTGGGTAGAGTATGAAACCTGCTATTAGGCTTATTCCGTAATTTGTGTAGAGTATGAAACCTATTCTTCTACGTAAAATATTTTCTTAACCCAAACGAGCCGCTTTTGCATGTATATTATTCTGTAGTTTGTGTAGTGTATGAAACTTACTATTAGGCTTTTTTTCCGTAGTTTGTGTAGAGTATGAAACCTACTGTTAGGCTTATTACGTAGTTTGTGTAGAGTATCAATCCTATTATTAGGCTTATTCCATAGTTTGTGTAGAGTATGAAACCTACTATTATGCTTATTCCGTAGTTTGTGTAGAGTATGAAACCTACTATTAGGCTTATTCCGTAGTTTGTGTAGAGTATCAAACTTACTGTTAGTCTTATTCCGTAGTTTGTGTAGATTATGAAACTTGATATTAGGCTTATTCCGTAGTTTGTGTAGAGTATCAAACTTACTGTTAGGCTTATTTCCTAGTTTGTGTAGAGTATGAAACTTGATATTAGGCTTATTCCGAAGTTTGTGTAGAGTATGAAACCCGCTATTAGGCTTAATCCAGTAGTTTGTGTAGAGTATGAAACCTGCTATTAGGCTTATTCCGTAGTTTGTTTAGAGTATGAAACCTACTCTTAGGCTTATTCCGTAGTTTGTATAAAGTATGAAACCTGCTATTAGGCTTATTCCGTAGTTTGGGTAGAGTATGAAACCTATTCCCTTACGTAAAATATTTTCTTAACCCAAACGAGCCGTTTTTGCATGTATATTATTCTGTAGTTGGTGTAGAGTATGAAACCTACTATTAGGCTTTTTCCGTAGTTTGTGTAGAGTATGAAACCTACTGTTAGGCTTATTACGTAGTTTGTGTAGAGTATCAAACCTATTATTAGGCTTATTCCATAGTTTGTGTAGAGTATGAAACCTTTTATTATGCTTATTCGGTAGTTTGTGTAGAGTATGAAACCTACTATTAGGCTTATTCCGTAGTTTGTGTAGAGTATCAAACTTACTGTTAGGCTTATTCCGTAGTTTGTGTAGAGTATGAAACCTACTATTATACTTATTCCGTAGTTTGTGTAGAGTATGAAACTTGCTATTTGTCTTATTCCGTAGTTTGTGTATAGTATGAAACCTATTATTAGGCTTATTCCGTATTTTGTGTAGAGTATGAAACCTGCTATTAGGCTTAATCCAGTAGTTTGTGTAGAGTATGAAACCTACTCTTCTACGTAAAATATTTTCTTAACCCAAACGAGCCGTTTTTGCATATATATTATTCTGTCGTTTGTGTAGAGTATGAAACTTACTATTAGGCTTATTCCGTAGTTTGTTTGAAGTACACGATCGAATTTTAGGCTTATGTCGTAGTTTGTGTAGAGTGTGAAACCTGCTATTAGGCTTATGTCGTAGTTTGTGTAGAGTGTGAAACCTGCTATTAGGCTTATTCCGTAGTTTGTGTAGAGTATGAAACCCGCTATTAGGCTTATTCCGTAGTTTGTGTAGAGTATGAAACTCGCTATAAGGCTTATTCCGTAGTTTGTGTAGAGTATCAAACTTACTGTTAGGCTTATTCCGTAGTTTGTGTAGAGTATGAAACCTACTATTATGCTTATTCCGTAGTTTGTGTAGAGTATGAAACTTGCTATTTGTCTTATTCCGTAGTTTGTGTAGAGTATGAAACCTATTATTAGGCTTATTCCGTAGTTTGTGTAGAGTATGAAACCTATTATTAGGCTTATTCCGTAGTTTGTGTAGAGTATGAAACTTGCTATTTGTCTTATTCCGTAGTTTGTGTAGTATGAAACCCGCTATTAGGCTTATTCCGTACTTTGTGTTGAGTATGAAACCTGCTATTAGGCTTATTCTGTAGTTTGTGTAGAATATGAAACCTGCTATTAGGCTAATTCCGTAGTTTGTGTACAGTGTGAAACCTGCTATTAGGCTTATTCCGTAGTTTGTGTAGAGTATGAAACCTGCTATTAGGCTTATTTCGTAGTTTGTGTTGAGTGTGAAACGTGCTATTAGGCTTATTCCGTAGTTTGTGTAGAGTATGAAACCTGCTATTAGGCTTATTCCGTAGGTTGTGTAGAGTATGAAACCTGCTATTAGGCTTATTCCGTACTTTGTGTTGAGTATGAAACCTGCTATTAGGCTTATTCTGTAGTTTGTGTAGAATATGAAACCTGCTATTAGGCTAATTCCGTAGTTTGTGTAGAGTGTGAAACCTGCTATTAGGCTTATTCCGTAGTTTGTGTAGAGTATGAAACCTGCTATTAGGCTTATTCCGTAGTTTGGGTAGAGTATGAAACCTGCTATTAGGCTTATTCCGTAATTTGTGTAGAGTATGAAACCTATTCTTCTACGTAAAATATTTTCTTAACCCAAACGAGCCGCTTTTGCATGTATATTATTCTGTAGTTTGTGTAGTGTATGAAACCTACTATTAGGCTTTTTCCGTAGTTTGTGTAGAGTATGAAACCTACTGTTAGGCTTATTACGTAGTTTGTGTAGAGTATCAATCCTATTATTAGGCTTATTCCATAGTTTGTGTAGAGTATGAAACTTACTATTAGGCTTATTCCGTAGTTTGTTTGAAGTACACGATCGAATTTTAGGCTTATGTCGTAGTTTGTGTAGAGTGTGAAACCTGCTATTAGGCTTATGTCGTAGTTTGTGTAGAGTGTGAAACCTGCTATTAGGCTTATTCCGTAGTTTGTGTAGAGTATGAAACCCGCTATTAGGCTTATTCCGTAGTTTGTGTAGAGTATGAAACTCGCTATAAGGCTTATTCCGTAGTTTGTGTAGAGTATCAAACTTACTGTTAGGCTTATTCCGTAGTTTGTGTAGAGTATGAAACCTACTATTATGCTTATTCCGTAGTTTGTGTAGAGTATGAAACTTGCTATTTGTCTTATTCCGTAGTTTGTGTAGAGTATGAAACCTATTATTAGGCTTATTCCGTAGTTTGTGTAGAGTATGAAACCTATTATTAGGCTTATTCCGTAGTTTGTGTAGAGTATGAAACTTGCTATTTGTCTTATTCCGTAGTTTGTGTAGAGTATGAAACCCGCTATTAGGCTTATTCCGTACTTTGTGTTGAGTATGAAACCTGCTATTAGGCTTATTCTGTAGTTTGTGTAGAATATGAAACCTGCTATTAGGCTAATTCCGTAGTTTGTGTAGAGTGTGAAACCTGCTATTGGGCTTATTCCGTGGTTTGTGTAGAGTATGAAACCTGCTATTAGGCTTATTTCGTAGTTTGTGTTGAGTGTGAAACGTGCTATTAGGGCTTATTCCGTAGTTTGTGTAGAGTATGAAACCTGCTATTAGGCTTATTCCGTAGGTTGTGTAGAGTATGAAACCTGCTATTAGGCTTATTCCGTACTTTGTGTTGAGTATGAAACCTGCTATTAGGCTTATTCTGTAGTTTGTGTAGAATATGAAACCTGCTATTAGGCTAATTCCGTAGTTTGTGTAGAGTGTGAAACCTGCTATTAGGCTTATTCCGTAGTTTGTGTAGAGTATGAAACCTGCTATTAGGCTTATTCCGTAGTTTGGGTAGAGTATGAAACCTGCTATTAGGCTTATTCCGTAATTTGTGTAGAGTATGAAACCTATTCTTCTACGTAAAATATTTTCTTAACCCAAACGAGCCGCTTTTGCATGTATATTATTCTGTAGTTTGTGTAGTGTATGAAACCTACTATTAGGCTTTTTCCGTAGTTTGTGTAGAGTATGAAACCTACTGTTAGGCTTATTACGTAGTTTGTGTAGAGTATCAATCCTATTATTAGGCTTATTCCATAGTTTGTGTAGAGTATGAAACCTACTATTATGCTTATTCCGTAGTTTGTGTAGAGTATGAAACCTACTATTAGGCTTATTCCGTAGTTTGTGTAGAGTATCAAACTTACTGTTAGTCTTATTCCGTAGTTTGTGTAGATTATGAAACTTGATATTAGGCTTATTCCGTAGTTTGTGTAGAGTATCAAACTTACTGTTAGGCTTATTTCCTAGTTTGTGTAGAGTATGAAACTTGATATTAGGCTTATTCCGAAGTTTGTGTAGAGTATGAAACCCGCTATTAGGCTTAATCCAGTAGTTTGTGTAGAGTATGAAACCTGCTATTAGGCTTATTCCGTAGTTTGTTTAGAGTATGAAACCTACTCTTAGGCTTATTCCGTAGTTTGTATAAAGTATGAAACCTGCTATTAGGCTTATTCCGTAGTTTGGGTAGAGTATGAATTCTATTCCCTTACGTAAAATATTTTCTTAACCCAAACGAGCCGTTTTTGCATGTATATTATTCTGTAGTTGGTGTAGAGTATGAAACCTACTATTAGGCTTTTTCCGTAGTTTGTGTAGAGTATGAAACCTACTGTTAGGCTTATTACGTAGTTTGTGTAGAGTATCAAACCTATTATTAGGCTTATTCCATAGTTTGTGTAGAGTATGAAACCTTTTATTATGCTTATTCGGTAGTTTGTGTAGAGTATGAAACCTACTATTAGGCTTATTCCGTAGTTTGTGTAGAGTATCAAACTTACTGTTAGGCTTATTCCGTAGTTTGTGTAGAGTATGAAACCTACTATTATGCTTATTCCGTAGTTTGTGTAGAGTATGAAACTTGCTATTTGTCTTATTCCGTAGTTTGTGTATAGTATGAAACCTATTATTAGGCTTATTCCGTATTTTGTGTAGAGTATGAAACCTGCTATTAGGCTTATTCCGTAATTTGTGTAGAGTATGAAACCTATTCTTCTACGTAAAATATTTTCTTAACCCAAACGAGCCGCTTTTGCATGTATATTATTCTGTAGTTTGTGTAGTGTATGAAACCTACTATTAGGCTTTTTCCGTAGTTTGTGTAGAGTATGAAACCTACTGTTAGGCTTATTACGTAGTTTGTGTAGAGTATCAATCCTATTATTAGGCTTATTCCATAGTTTGTGTAGAGTATGAAACTTACTATTAGGCTTATTCCGTAGTTTGTTTGAAGTACACGATCGAATTTTAGGCTTATGTCGTAGTTTGTGTAGAGTGTGAAACCTGCTATTAGGCTTATGTCGTAGTTTGTGTAGAGTGTGAAACCTGCTATTAGGCTTATTCCGTAGTTTGTGTAGAGTATGAAACCCGCTATTAGGCTTATTCCGTAGTTTGTGTAGAGTATGAAACTCGCTATAAGGCTTATTCCGTAGTTTGTGTAGAGTATCAAACTTACTGTTAGGCTTATTCCGTAGTTTGTGTAGAGTATGAAACCTACTATTATGCTTATTCCGTAGTTTGTGTAGAGTATGAAACTTGCTATTTGTCTTATTCCGTAGTTTGTGTAGAGTATGAAACCTATTATTAGGCTTATTCCAGTGGTTTGTGTAGAGTATGAAACCTATTATTAGGCTTATTCCGTAGTTTGTGTAGAGTATGAAACTTGCTATTTGTCTTATTCCGTAGTTTGTGTAGAGTATGAAACCCGCTATTAGGCTTATTCCGTACTTTGTGTTGAGTATGAAACCTGCTATTAGGCTTATTCTGTAGTTTGTGTAGAATATGAAACCTGCTATTAGGCTAATTCCGTAGTTTGTGTAGAGTGTGAAACCTGCTATTAGGCTTATTCCGTAGTTTGTGTAGAGTATGAAACCTGCTATTAGGCT
The DNA here is from genome assembly GCF_004210375.1 of Tachypleus tridentatus. Taxonomy (NCBI): domain Eukaryota; kingdom Metazoa; phylum Arthropoda; class Merostomata; order Xiphosura; family Limulidae; genus Tachypleus; species Tachypleus tridentatus. The sequence goes on from NC_134827.1 coordinate 115,772,553, forward strand.
TATTTCGTAGTTTGTGTTGAGTGTGAAACGTGCTATTAGGCTTATTCCGTAGTTTGTGTAGAGTATGAAACCTGCTATTAGGCTTATTCCGTAGGTTGTGTAGAGTATGAAACCTGCTATTAGGCTTATTCCGTACTTTGTGTTGAGTATGAAACCTGCTATTAGGCTTATTCTGTAGTTTGTGTAGAATATGAAACCTGCTATTAGGCTAATTCTGTAGTTTGTGTAGAGTGTGAAACCTGCTATTAGGCTTATTCCGTAGTTTGTGTAGAGTATGAAACCTGCTATTAGGCTTATTCCGTAGTTTGGGTAGAGTATGAAACCTGCTATTAGGCTTATTCCGTAATTTGTGTAGAGTATGAAACCTATTCTTCTACGTAAAATATTTTCTTAACCCAAACGAGCCGCTTTTGCATGTATATTATTCTGTAGTTTGTGTAGTGTATGAAACCTACTATTAGGCTTTTTTCCGTGGTTTGTGTAGAGTATGAAACCTACTGTTAGGCTTATTACGTAGTTTGTGTAGAGTATCAATCCTATTATTAGGGCTTATTCCATAGTTTGTGTAGAGTATGAAACCTACTATTATGCTTATTCCGTAGTTTGTGTAGAGTATGAAACCTACTATTAGGCTTATTCCGTAGTTTGTGTAGAGTATCAAACTTACTGTTAGTCTTATTCCGTAGTTTGTGTAGATTATGAAACTTGATATTAGGCTTATTCCGTAGTTTGTGTAGAGTATCAAACTTACTGTTAGGCTTATTTCCTAGTTTGTGTAGAGTATGAAACTTGATATTAGGCTTATTCCGAAGTTTGTGTAGAGTATGAAACCCGCTATTAGGCTTAATCCAGTAGTTTGTGTAGAGTATGAAACCTGCTATTAGGCTTATTCCGTAGTTTGTTTAGAGTATGAAACCTACTCTTGGGCTTATTCCGTAGTTTGTATAAAGTATGAAACCTGCTATTAGGCTTATTCCGTAGTTTGGGTAGAGTATGAATTCTATTCCCTTACGTAAAATATTTTCTTAACCCAAACGAGCCGTTTTGCATGTATATTATTCTGTAGTTGGTGTAGAGTATGAAACCTACTATTAGGCTTTTCCGTAGTTTGTGTAGAGTATGAAACCTACTGTTGGGCTTATTACGTAGTTTGTGTAGAGTATCAAACCTATTATTAGGCTTATTCCATAGTTTGTGTAGAGTATGAAACCTTTTATTATGCTTATTCGGTAGTTTGTGTAGAGTATGAAACCTACTATTAGGCTTATTCCGTAGTTTGTGTAGAGTATCAAACTTACTGTTAGGCTTATTCCGTAGTTTGTGTAGAGTATGAAACCTACTATTATGCTTATTCCGTAGTTTGTGTAGAGTATGAAACTTGCTATTTGTCTTATTCCGTAGTTTGTGTATAGTATGAAACCTATTATTAGGCTTATTCCGTATTTTGTGTAGAGTATGAAACCTGCTATTAGGCTTAATCCAGTAGTTTGTGTAGAGTATGAAACCTACTCTTCTACGTAAAATATTTTCTTAACCCAAACGAGCCGTTTTTGCATATATATTATTCTGTCGTTTGTGTAGAGTATGAAACTTACTATTAGGCTTATTCCGTAGTTTGTTTGAAGTACACGATCGAATTTTAGGCTTATGTCGTAGTTTGTGTAGAGTGTGAAACCTGCTATTAGGCTTATGTCGTAGTTTGTGTAGAGTGTGAAACCTGCTATTAGGCTTATTCCGTAGTTTGTGTAGAGTATGAAACCCGCTATTAGGCTTATTCCGTAGTTTGTGTAGAGTATCAAACTCGCTATAAGGCTTATTCCGTAGTTTGTGTAGAGTATCAAACTTACTGTTAGGCTTATTCCGTAGTTTGTGTAGAGTATGAAACCTACTATTATGCTTATTCCGTAGTTTGTGTAGAGTATGAAACTTGCTATTTGTGTTATTCCGTAGTTTGTGTAGAGTATGAAACCTATTATTAGGCTTATTCCGTAGTTTGTGTAGAATATGAAACCTATTATTAGGCTTATTCCGTAGTTTGTGTAGAGTATGAAACTTGCTATTTGTCTTATTCCGTAGTTTGTGTAGAGTATGAAACCCGCTATTAGGCTTATTCCGTACTTTGTGTTGAGTATGAAACCTGCTATTAGGCTTATTCTGTAGTTTGTGTAGAATATGAAACCTGCTATTAGGCTTATTCCGTAGTTTGTGTAGAGTGTGAAACCTGCTATTAGGCTTATTCCGTAGTTTGTGTAGAGTATGAAACCTGCTATTAGGCTTATTTCGTAGTTTGTGTTGAGTGTGAAACGTGCTATTAGGCTTATTCCGTAGTTTGTGTAGAGTATGAAACCTGCTATTAGGCTTATTCCGTAGGTTGTGTAGAGTATGAAACCTGCTATTAGGCTTATTCCGTACTTTGTGTTGAGTATGAAACCTGCTATTAGGCTTATTCTGTAGTTTGTGTAGAATATGAAACCTGCTATTAGGCTAATTCCGTAGTTTGTGTAGAGTGTGAAACCTGCTATTAGGCTTATTCCGTAGTTTGTGTAGAGTATGAAACCTGCTATTAGGCTTATTCCGTAGTTTGTGTAGAGTGTGAAACCTGCTATTAGGCTTATTCCGTAGTTTGTGTAGAGTTTGAAACCTGCTATTAGGCTTAATCCAGTAGTTTGTGTAGAGTATGAAACCTACTCTTCTACGTAAAATATTTTCTTAACCCAAACGAGCCGTTTTTGCATATATATTATTCTGTCGTTTGTGTAGAGTATGAAACTTACTATTAGGCTTATTCCGTAGTTTGTTTGAAGTACACGATCGAATTTTAGGCTTATGTCGTAGTTTGTGTAGAGTGTGAAACCTGCTATTAGGCTTATTCCGTAGTTTGTGTAGAGTATGAAACCCGCTATTAGGCTTATTCCGTAGTTTGTTTGAAGTACACGATCGAATTTTAGGCTTATGTCGTAGTTTGTTTGGAGTACAAAATCTAATTTTAGGCTTATGTTCTAGTTTGAGTAGGGTATGAAACCTGTTTTTAGGCTTTTATCGTTTGTATAGAATACTTTAAGGAATCGACAAAACTGATAATTAGTAGAAATTATGATGTTTGTGAATGAACTGAATATGTTACTAGTGATATTATTCTGAAATAAGTCATGTTTACAATGTAAGTTACTCATGTCAGTTACTAAGAACGATTACGCCAGTAATACGTTATTATTTTACAAAACGAGACCCAAAACTCGAACGTTTTCGAAAGCACTCGAGTTTTGGGTCTCCTTTGAAAATATTACAGATTTCATAGGTAAATCATGTGTGCTAACTACATAACCTGAATTTATTATTTTACCTATATTTTATTTTGATTGTAAGTTTCTTATATCAGTAACTGAACTGAGTCAGTAGTGTAGTGTTCATACCACATACCCAGTATCTTAACTGGTCCAGTAGTGTAGTGTTCATACCAAATACACAGTACCTTAACTGGTCCTGTAGTGTAGTGTTCATACCACATACCCAGTATCTTAACTGGTCCAGTAGTGTAGTGTTCATACCAAATACACAGTACCTTAACTGGTCCTGTAGTGTAGTGTTCATACCACATACCCAGTATCTTAACTGGTCCAGTAGTGTAGTGTTCATACCACATACCCAGAATCTTAACTGGTCCAGTAGTGTAGTGTTCATACCACATATCCAGTATCTTAACTGGTCTAGTAGTGTAGTGTTCATACCACATACCCAGTATCTTAACTGGTCCAGTAGTGTAGTGTTCATACCACATACCCAGTATCTTAACTGGTCCAGTAGTGTAGTGTTCATACGACATACCCAGTATCTTAACTGGTCCAGTAGTGTAGTGTTCATACCACATATCCAGTATCTTAACTGGTCCAGTAGTGTAGTGTTCATACCACATACCCAGTATCTTAACTGGTCCAGTAGCGTAGTGTTCATACCACATACCGAGTATCTTAACTGGTCCAGTAGTGTAGTGTTCATACCACATACCCAGTATCTTAACTGGTCCAGTAGTGTAGTGTTCATACCACATATCCAGTATCTTAACTGGTCCAGTAGTGTAGTGTTTATACGACATACCCAGTATCTTAACTGGTCCAGTAGTGTAGTGTTCATACCACATATCCAGTATCTTAACTGGTCCAGTAGTGTAGTGTTCATACGACATACCCAGTATCTTAACTGGTCCAGTAGTGCAGTGTTCATACGACATACCCAGTATCTTAACTGGTCCAGTAGTGCAGTGTTCATACCACATACCCAGTATCTTAACTGGTCCAGTAGTGTGGTGTTCATACCACATACCGAGTATCTTAACTGGTCCAGTAGTGTAGTGTTCATACCACATACCCAGTATTTTATCTGGTCCAGTAGTGTAGTGTTCATACCACATACCCAGTATCTTAACTGGTCCAGTAGTGTAGTGTTCATATCACATATCCAGTATCTTAACTGGTCCAGTAGTGTAGTATTCATACCACATACCCAGTATCTTAACTGGTCCAGTAGTGTAGTATTCATACCACATACCCAGTATCTTAACTGGTCCAGTAGTGTAGTATTCATACCACATACCCAGTATGTTAACTGGTCCAGTAGTGTAGTGTTCGTATCACATATCCAGTATCTTAACTGGCCCAGTAGTGTAGTGTTCATACCATGCACCTGGTGTTTTAATGGACTAGTAGTGTAGTTTTAAGTGGACGAGTATCCAATCGAAATATAAGGATTTGTATTCTAATTTTACTTTTTGGAATTCAAAACACTGAGATTTTATTCCAGCTTTCTTTTACCATTCGGGCCTGGCATGGCCTAGCGCGTTAAGGCGTGCGCTTCGTAATCTGAGGGTCGCGGGTTCGCGCCCGAGTCGCGACAAACATGCTCGCCCTCCCAGCCGTGGGGGCGTTATAATGTGACGGTCAATCCCACTATTCGTTGGTAAAAGAGTAGCCCAAGAGTTAGCGGTGGGTGGTGATGACTAGCTGCCTTCCCTCTAGTCTTACACTCCCTAAATTAGGGACGGCTAGCACAGATAGCCCTCGAGTAGCTTTGTGCGAAATTCCAAAACAAACAAACAAATCTTTTACCATTCAACGAATCCAGCAGGGTCACAATAAGGTCACTAGCCACTCTGGCGAGCTTGACCGATAAAAATAACGGTTGTTTCTCGGTTTTCGCTCCCACGACTACATATTTCATATCGTGTTACCCTGGCCTCTGATACAGCAGGGTTGTATGAAGAAGGATTACCTTCATGGTAATGTTGTAACCTCTGTTATGGAGGGTATATGTGTCCACACTCACTTTGTAGCAGGAGCTTAAACAGACAGAAATGTGATGTTTTATTTTGTTTTTATTTCATTATTAGTTTTTGTGTTAATTATGGTATTTTTGTCGTGTAAATAATTATATAAACAATAACTTGTAAACTTGTGCAGATAAAGGAACGATATATATCGTTAGTGTTACAAATCAATCTATATTTATATTTCTTAGTCCAACAACTATGAAATACTGTGTACAGTTATGTTACAAATTCCATATAAATATTGTAGTTATATGAAAACTTTGTTGGAATTGACAAGCATTTTCAAATTCTTATGCTGTGATTAGAGGACATGATTATGTTATGCAAACATTAATAACACGCACTTTTCCCACTAGGTGTCACTAAAATGCTAAGGAAGATTCTTCGGGTTCTCGAGAGTAAAATAAATTAGTTGGGGTATCATGTCAGGATATCATGTTGAGGATTTCGTGCTGAGGGTATCATGTTGTACACTTTTAAATAGCTCAGCTGCTATTGGTTTTTGTTCTAGTTTTTACCAATAATTACATATTTGTTTTCTCACACCAGGTGTCACTGTAATATTAATCATGACTTTCCTGAGACTAGAGATCAGGAATGGTTTATCTCGGGTATCATATTGTACAGCTCTTGGCTACTAAATCATTCTTAGGTTTTATTATTGCTGTTTAACTATAATCATGTTTTAGCTACCACCAGGTGTCACCACATGACTTTCCTGAGGCTAGAGATCAGGAATGGTTTACCTCGGGTATCATATTTTACAGCTCTTAGCTACTAAATCATTCTTAGGTTTTATTATTGCTGTTTAACTGTAATCATGTTTTAGCTACCACCAGGTGTCACCACAGTGCTAACAATGACTTTCCTAGGACTAGAGAGCAGGAGTGGTTTACATCGAGTATCATATTTTACAGCTCTAGACTACTGAATTATTCTGAGGTTTTATTCTTGCTATTTGACTATAATCATGTTTTATCTACCACCAGGTGTCACCACAGTGCTAACAATGACTTTCCTAGGACTAGAGAGCAGGAATGATTTGCCTCGGGTATCATATTGTACAGCTCTAGACTACTATGTTGCTCTTTGCTTTATCTTCGTTTTTGCAACGATTGTAGAGTTTGCAATTGTTCACTATTACACTAAGGTTGGAAGTGGAGAATGTTTCATACAGGGATACCCTGTGTTGGAGAGTAGCGAAGATGACGGTGGGGAACTAAACGAAACCGAGGTGGCTGAATGTCGCTCACCGTTAACCAAGGTAACGAGTTACGTTGTCTGAAGGCAACACTTATTACAAAAGATGCGAAACGTTCCATCTAAAGAAATTAAAAATGTATGATTTTTATCAAATTCTCTGTAATTTCATCAATTTGATATATGAGTTTTCTTACTTTTGCAACTTTGTAACAATGTCTTTGATACCATGGTTTCAGACTGTAGAGATTTGAAAATAATCAATTTCCTACGGGGTTAACGTAACCTACAACTCTAGCCAAAATTAAAACGCCAGACTAGAGACTGTAGAAGAGAACTACATTAGCAATAAACTATAACTTATCCTTTAGAATAGACCAGTCAATACTAGAAGTCCTTGTTAACAGAAGCTTCGATCGAGACTAGTCAGTGTCACTGAACAGTTTTTTCAGGTTTCAGTTCTTGAGGTTTATTGGTGTTTTTATGTCTGGACCCGACGAAAAGCAATAAACGTAGAAGAATGACAAACATTTAGTCGATAAAAAAAATACCAGTTCTTAACTTCAGTTACTTTGTGAAATGAACAGTTCATCGGATATTATCACAGCCGAAGTCAAACAATAAGAATTTAAATACAGATAATTAAACCCCAGAGAAAACAATGAGAACATATGCAGAAATAAACCGTGTAAACAATGACAGATGAAATATGAAGAAATAATATATTTATATAGTTAACTGTACAGAGAACAACGACAGGTAACAATGTTTGTTGAAGTTAACTGTACAGAGAACAACGACAGGTAACAATGTTTGTTAAAATTAACTGTACAGAGAACAACGACAGGTAACAATGTTTGTTAAAGTTAACTGTACAGAGAACAACGACAGGTAACAATGTTTGTTAAAGTTAACTGTACAGAGAACAACGACAGGTAACAATGTTTGTTAAAGTTAACTGTACAGAGAACAACGACAGGTAACAATGTTTGTTAAAGTTAACTGTACAGAGAACAACGACAGGTAAACAGTAGAGTTTAATAGTTCTGGGGAACTGATAAATAGTGTGTGATGTACAACTAACCTACAACATGTGTGATATACAACTAACCTACAACATGTGTGATATACAACTAACCTACAACATGTGTGATATACAACTAACCTACAACATGTGTGATATACAACTAACCTACAACATATGTGATATACAACTAACCTACAACATATGTGATATACAACTAACCTACAACATGTGTGATATACAACTAACCTACAACATGTGTGATATACAACTAACCTACAACATGTGTGATATACAACTAACCTACAACGTATGTGATATACAACTAACCTACAACATATGTGATATACAAGCTAACCTACAAACATGTGTGATATACAACTAACCTGCAACATATGTGATTATACAACTAACCTACAACATGTGTGATATACAACTAACCTACAACGTGTGTGTGATATACAACTAACCTACAACGTGTGTGATATACAACTAACCTACAACGTATGTGATGTACAACTAACCTACAAATATATGTGTTATACAACTAACCTACAACATATGTGATATACAACTAACCTACAAATATGTGATATACATGGTGGCTAACCTACAACGTATGTGTGATATACAACTAACCTACAACATGTGTGATATGCAACTAACCTACAACGTGTGTGATATACAACTAACCTACAACATGTGTGATATACAACTAACCTACAACATATGTGATGTACAACTAACCTACAACATATGTGATATACAACTAACCTACAAATATATATGTGATATACAACTAACCTACAACGTATGTGATGTACAACTAACCTACAACGTATGTGATATACAACTAACCTACAACATGTGTGATATACAACTAACCTACAACATATGTGATATACAACTAACCTACAACATATGTGATATACAACTAACCTACAACATGTGTGATATACAACTAACCTACAACATATGTGATGTACAACTAACCTACAACATATGTGATATACAACTAACCTACAACATATGTGATATACAACTAACCTACAAAATATGTGATATACAACTAACCTACAACATGTGTGATATACAACTAACCTACAACATATGTGATATACAACTAACCTACAACATATGTGATATACAACTAACCTACAACATGTGTGATATACAACTAACCTACAACATATGTGATATACAACTAACCTACAACATATGTGTGATATACAACTAACCTACAACATATGTGATATACAACTAACCTACAAAATATGTGATATACAACTAACCTACAACATGTGTGATATACAACTAACCTACAACATATGTGATATACAACTAACCTACAACATATGTGATATACAACTAACTTTTAAGGTATGTTGGATATACCTAACCTACAAGGTATGTGATATACAGCTAATCTACAAGGCACGTGATGCACTTCTAACATACAACATATGTGATATACAATTAACCTACAGGGTATGTGATATACAGCTAACCTACAAGGTATGTTATATATAGCTAACCTATAAACTACGTGATATGCAGCTAACTTGCAGATTAATTACGTTACGCAAATAAGCAAGTAACGTGACAATCGTAACTGTTATAAAGTATTGTGAGAACAGCATGTGTGATAACTGTATTTTGATGTTTAGCGTTATGTAGGTAGTACTATCACTTTTGGAAAAGGTATACAACATTAGTTTTCGATAGAGAATATACATGCACTTATGATAATGTTATTTACAATTTTTGAGACTTGTAATTTTCAAAACGAGGATATATCTTTTATTAATTAACATTAGAAAGCAAAGTAATATAGATCAGTTGGGGACACCAGGACCATCTGGAAAGAGATCTGGAACGAGTCATGCCCGAGTAGTATTGAAACAAGTTTGGCGTTTCGTAAAAAGTGATAATTCACGAATATAGAAGCTGATGACAAAAAGCTGCTCACGTACTCTACACAACAGTACGTCACGTAATCAAGAGGATCCGTCGCCTGAAACGAAACCAACACGGTATGATTTCTGAAAGATAAGTTTTGTAGTTATATCTGCTGCATATATGAAGCAGCTGGAACAGGAAGATCGGGTTTATTATGTTTCATATGAAGTCATATCGACCAGAGTCCCGGTTACAATACCCATAGAATTCTGTATGAGGTGAACCGGTCACTTAGAAACCGTGGTTTCTGCTCGGGGCTGACATAGCCAGATGGTTAGGGCGCTTCACTCACAATCTGAGGGACGTGAATTCGAATTCCTGTTCCAACAAACATGCTCGCTCTTTCAGCCGTGGTTTCATACTTTATTATAACGTGGGCGTTATAATGTAACAACCAATCCCACTATTTGTTGGTAAACAAGTAGCTCAAGAGTTGGCGGTGGGTGGTAGTCTTCCACTTCTAAATTAGGGAAAGCTAGCACAGATAACACTGCACAACACAGTTTTTACTTCGTGAACACTGTTGGGTCTTACTTATATATTTTTGGCTGCTGATCACGAAAATCACATCCAAATTTGCCCATCACGTACCATTTCATCGAAATCTTCAGTTTCACCAGGACATTGCTACAATGGAAAAACGATATCAGGGCAACTGGAATCCGTTAATGCTTGCTGACTACTGTTGGATACTGCAACGTGATGCACCGGACATTGAATACAAACGAAAATCAGTAGCAAAACACTTTTAATTATGTTGAACTTAATAGCGTATTAGAAACATAAACGCAATTAAATACGTTATTGCCAGTAAAGAGTTAACTGTCCATTTCTCAGAGTTCCTACGTGATGAAGCAAAACCAAAACCATATTTGTGCATATCCACCAGGTACCTGTCATAATCAGCAAAAACCTTTCAGGAAGCAAAAATTTGAAAAAAAAATGTTGTTCAGTGTAGTCCTCGTATAACTTGGTGTGAAATTCAAAACAAATCAAACAAGTCGTCACACAAGTGACGGGTTGTGAAAAGTCTGCAGGGACGAGTCGTGAGCTTTGGGCGTGATGATCCTACGCTTCAGAACTATTTTTAAGATGCACTGTCATCACGTAGCGGCATTATTGTGATGGAACCGAAATCGTTGAAACGTAATGTACCGAATTCTTATAATAACAAGTGAGTATGAAAAATGAGAGACAAAGTAGTTGAAACAGTGAAGGTAAGTACATAAAGTGACAGAAAAATAATATGCAAAAGTAAATACTTAACAGAAAGGAACTTAACGTCATCAAACCGTCTGTGTTTCCTTTTAATATTTTTGAAATTAGACCTCAGCCTGTAACACGTTTTGAAATAGTTTAGGGTTTGATATAAATTCTACATCGTTTGTATATCTTGTTAAAATTGGTATCTTATCCAGATAGATTGATAAAGATGTGTATTTTGTGGAACAGTAGGGAATTCTTATCCTTTTAATCTAGACTCGTTTGAGATAAAATATAACACAAAATGAGCTATTTTGATGCTTTTTCTAAAATAGGTATAATTTTAAACTATTAATACGTAAATACACTTCTTACAATACGTTAAATGGAACTGTTACTATCTATACATTTTCATCCAGTATTTGACACATTGTATTACTGTATTTTACCGAAATAGACGGCAGAAGCGGTTCAGACGAGTATTAGTTCCATACAACACACTACCCAAAGGTCACTTGACCGGTCTGGATCTCGAAATGGCCGTGTAGTGCAGCTTCAAAGTGTTCTGTCACGAGCTAGATATCCTCACAAGAAGTTTTCCACTCAACGAAGAAGTAATTTCACTTCCAACAGAAACACTTTCTATTTGAATAGCGTTAGTAAGATTGACAAAGTTTCCAGGGCTGTGTTTCCAATGTCCTTTCTGGTGATAAACCTGATATATTGGTTTAATTATTTGCAGGCAGATTCTTTATGAGGTATTCTTCCAGCTGTTAGAACGTTTCGATATTGAAAGAGTGTCGAATCTCGCATGCGGTGTACAAACATAACTTGTAAAGGTATTTATTTTGATGACTTTGTCGTACGTTTAGAATATAACATTTTTTTTTGTTCTAAAATAACCATTAGAATTACACATTACAGTCTTTTTCCAACGCGAAAACTTGAAACGTATGTGGTCAATGTCTCACGGTAAAGTACACAAGTATGACTAAGTTATCTTATTGTTACTATTGTTCATAACGTATTAAAAACCTACCCAGACAACACCGGGTTGTCATGGGTATTTATCATGACGCCAGTTATTTTAATACGTCACTTATTCCTTCTTTGCCCCTGATGAACAAAGAGACATCTATCGAAAGAGTTCGGATTGTGGGGTTTCGTATCTTTTGTCTTTTGTTGACATTTGTTATAGACATGCAGCATAGTTAGATCGATAACGAAAATCTGAGATTGTACATTGTCGGGTTGACTAGGTCATGTGTAGATATTTATATACGTTGATAAGTGCTGAGAGACGAAAGCTTTCAGATCAGTTCCTGAATATGTACTTTCTAAATATTTGTTTTTGAGGTACAATCTTTATTTAATTTCTATTTTATTTGTATTTGAGACACCATAATTTCGATCACTTCAAAACTGAAAAGTCACATAAGGAGTTAAAATTATATTATTATTATTATTGTAAAAGTATTGAAATAACCAGTAAGAAGTGTTTTCTACATTACAGCTTTAGTAAAGCTATTTCTCCACTACATCAGGTAAACGTTAAGCCTAACGTTCTGCTACAAAATAACATTCCTCAAGCCGATCTTTGTTTTCTCGTAAAGTATTGCTTGATCACTATTTCTTAATCATGTTTAAATCTCGTTAAGTCTATTTAGTAACTTACGCAAATCACTTTGAATTTGATAATTTAACACAGTGTTCATCAAAGGAGAAGGCTAGTTAACTTTATTTAGCCATTTTTGCTCAGTACAATAAGCACTCGTTAAGCTTAATCATTTACAAAGAATAGTACTTGTTAAGCCTTTTCAACACAGCATGATAATCGTTAAACTTGTTTAAATGATCTACGTCACATTCTGTAAACAATATGACATACAGGTTGAAGAGAATTGTCTTAAATATGAAATATTTGTCTCGAAACTAGATGTATTTAGCACGATAGTAAATAAATATTGAAATATTTTAATTATGTTGTTGGTTATAGTATTCAAATAAAGCTTGGATAACAAACCATAAAGCATTCCGGTTTGTACTTAGAAGTGTTTGGTTGAATGAAAAAGACGTTAGTTTATGCTTGAACATCAAATGATTTATTTTACACATAGCTAATACTTTCACTGTCGCAACTACTTCTATGTTTTACCATTCTTGTACTAAAATAAATCGTATTTTACGTCATGAAAATATTCAATGTTTGGTATTATTGCCTTTCTGTTACATCTTTAACAATTATTTTTTTTTTCTGTGGGACCACTGCAGAGATGGCGCTGCTTCCTTATACAAACGGCTACGACGATTCTTGATTCTGTTAGGAGTAAGTATTTAGTATAAAGAAAAGAACTTAGGACTATTAAAATATTATTTTATTTACTGCTTGTAGAATGACCTTTTTTTAAAAAAAGTTGAAACTGCAGTATTTGAATCAAGTTATTTTAGAAATCTGATATTTTTTTGTGGAGGTTCACTCGAGCTTGATGAAATTTCACGTATTTCACAACTGGTTTTGTAGCGTAATCCTTTTATTCATATATATTTCTGTTAATGCAAGAAGAAAAACTGACCGTTACGACAAAGACGAGACTTGAGTGATGAATCATTTAACGTGAGAAATGTCTAAATTTAGACACTGACAAATTAACTTCAAATTAAGGACATTATTAATGGAAGAAACGTGGAGTTTTCTACGAATATTCTTTTAAACAAATTCGCTCGATTAAGCTACTGAGTTAACTGTTGTGAATAAAATTTATCACTGTAACTACACGGTCTCCCTCTAGTGACAATAATGGTAAGTTCCGATGATTTTTATTTTGAGTATAAAGACAAGGAAAAAATCTCTTTATAATATTGTAGCACAAAAGCATTATTAAAATATAATAATTCTTATAAATATAAGTCGGTGTAGTTGTAATTATAAAACAGCTTTAGAATAACGAACGTTTCACTTCTAACTTTTACTCTTGGCAACAAACAAAGTTTCAGTGATTTACAAATAGCTATCCCACGAGTCAGCCAACAACAACTAATTTTCTTTATAGGCCTTTTTTTAAGGGCCTTAAATCTAAAAAGCTTGCTAATCTTTCGTCAATGTTTGGCAGAAAAAAAAAGTTAAATTAGCAGGCGTTGTGGTATCTATTTAGATTTAAGAACAACAAAATTATACCCTTGTCCACAGCGTGTAAAGCAGGATAACGTGTCCAATAGAAAAAATATTTTGTAATCCAACAGAAGGTTTCTTATATAATCAAATAAGATTTTAATTTCTCATAGATTTATAACTCGTAAAATAATTTCTAGTTTTAAATGACTGATTTCGTTTCACAATAAAAACAGGATAATAATAAGATGTTAGATAATTTCTAGAATTGATTGATGAGAGAACTTGAGATTGTTGTTTTGGCACGAGCTGTTGTACCATACACCAAAGTACAAAAAGCATAATATTGACTCCAGTAACATTGAGTCTTGTTACGCTTAAATTTGAGGTTTGATACTTTCAGCACAACTAACTAATGGTCCAGATTTGCTCTACAGGGCGAAAAATTTCTCTTAGGGAAAAGTAAACAGTGGAAACATCATATTGTGTTATGTAGATGGTTCCTCGGTAAAGATGGACATAATAATGACTGGAAGTACTCTGTTGGACATAACAGTGATTGGAAGTACTCTGTTGGACATAATAATGACTGGAAGTACTCTGTTGGACATAATAATTATTGGAAGTACTCTGTTGGACATAATAATGACTGGAAGTACTCTGTTGGACATAATAATGACTGGAAGTACTCTGTTGGACATAATAATTATTGGAAGTACTCTGTTGGACATAATAATGACTGGAAGTACTCTGTTGGACATAATAATGACTGGAAGTATTCTGTTGGACATAATAATGATTGGAAGTACTCTGTTGGACATAATAATGACTGGAAGTACTCTGTTGGACATAATAATGACTGGAAGTACTCTGTTGGACATAATAATTATTGGAAGTACTCTGTTGGACATAATAATGACTGGAAGTACTCTGTTGGACATAATAATGACTGGAAGTACTCTGTTGGACATAATAATGACTGGAAGTACTCTGTTGGACATAATAATTATTGGAAGTACTCTGTTGGACATAATAATGACTGGAAGTACTCTGTTGGACATAATAATGACTGGAAGTACTCTGTTGGACATAACAGGGATTAAAAGTACTCTGTTGGACATAATAATGACTGGAAGTACTCTGTTGGACATAATAATGACTGGAAGTACTCTGTTGGACATAACAGTGATTGGAAGTACTCTGTTGAACATAATAATGACTGGAAGTACTCTGTTGGACATAATAATGACTGGAAGTACTCTGTTGGACATAATAATGACTGGAAGTACTCTGTTGGACATAATAATTATTGGAAGTACTCTGTTGGACATAATAATGACTGGAAGTACTATGTTGGACATAAAAATGACTGGAAGTACTCTGTTGGACATAATAATGACTGGAAGTACTCTGTTGGACATAATAATGACTGGAAGTACTCTGTTGGACATAACAGGGATTAAAAGTACTCTGTTGGACATAATAATGACTGGAAGTACTCTGTTGGACATAATAATGACTGGAAGTACTCTGTTGGACATAACAGTGATTGGAAGTACTCTGTTGAACATAATAATGACTGGAAGTACTCTGTTGGACATAATAATGACTGGAAGTACTCTGTTGGATATAATAATGACTGGAAGTACTCTGTTGGACATAATAATTATTGGAAGTACTCTGTTGGACATAATAATGACTGGAAGTACTCTGTTGGACATAAAAATGACTGGAAGTACTCTGTTGGACATAATAATGACTGGAAGTACTCTGTTGGACATAATAATGACTGGAAGTACTCTGTTGGACATAACAGGGATTAAAAGTACTCTGTTGGACATAATAATGACTGGAAGTACTCTGTTGGACATAATAATGACTGGAAGTACTCTGTTGGACATAATAATGACTGGAAGTACTCTGTTGAACATAATAATGACTGGAAGTACTCTGTTGGACATAACAGTGATTGGAAGTACTCTGTTGGACATAATAATGACTGGAAGTACTCTGTTGGACATAACAGTGATTGGAAGTACTCTGTTGGACATAACAGTGACTGGAAGTACTCTGTTGACATAACAGTTTATTGGAAGTACTCTGTTGGACATAATAATGACTGGAAGTACTCTGTTGGACATAATAATGACTGGAAGTACTCTGTTGGACATAACAGTGATTGGAAGTACTCTGTTGGACATAACAGTGACTGGAAGTACTCTGTTGGACATAACAGTGACTGGAAGTACTCTGTTGACATAACAGTTTATTGGAAGTACTCTGTTGGACATAATAATGACTGGAAGTACTCTGTTGGACATAATAATGACTGGAAGTACTCTGTTGGACATAACAGTGATTGGAAGTACTCTGTTGGACATAATAATGCCTGGAAGTACTCTGTTGGACATAATAATGACTGGAAGTACTCTGTTGGACATAATAATTATTGGAAGTACTCTGTTGGACATAATAATGACTGGAAGTACTCTGTTGAACATAATAATGACTGGAAGTACTCTGTTGGACATAACAGTGATTGGAAGTACTCTGTTGGACATAATAATGACTGGAAGTACTCTGTTGGACATAACAGTGATTGGAAGTACTCTGTTGGACATAACAGTGACTGGAAGTACTCTGTTGACATAACAGTTTATTGGAAGTACTCTGTTGGACATAATAATGACTGGAAGTACTCTGTTGGACATAACAGTGATTGGAAGTACTCTGTTGGACATAATAATGACTGGAAGTACTCTGTTGGACATAATAATTATTGGAAGTACTCTGTTGGACATAATAATGAGCGGAAGTACTCTGTTGGACATAATAAGGACTATCAGTGAAAGGTTCTGTTCCTAATTCTAACTCGCACATTTTCTATATTTTTAAGTGTTCTTCTGTGTCGGTGTTTGTCATCTTTATTTAACGTTTGTCATCTATTTGATGTTTACCATCTTTTTTGATGTTTGTCATCTTTATTATATCATCTGGATGATCTTTGTGGACATCAGTCTTTTCAGATACTAAGACATTTTTTGATTGGTATTATTGGAAGCCCAGAACACCATACTCTTAAAACCTTCTTCTCACTGTGTGAAATAATAGTTAATTGTCATAATAAACTGAATAATTTAAAACAACGTGATTATGATAACTTCAGATTAATTATATAATCATACTGGAATTTATGTTTCATTATGGAATCACTGATGGTCGGCATTTGATGTGATAGCTTTTATAATTGATAAAAGTTTTCCTATTGTAATTAAAATAAATACCTAAAGTAATAGAGTGTTTGTTTTATAGCAAAACCACTTTGGGCTTTCTACCGCAGGAAATCGAACCTCGGGAATTCATGGTTGCAATCCCACAGACTTAGCACTATCTCTCAGTGACGAATTAACAAATTAAATTTAAATATTGGTCAACAGTGATTTAAACTGTTGCTCTGGTTCGTAGAAATATTAGTTGGTTTTTTGTTGGTTTATATTTTTTCTTTGTTGAGCCCAAACTATTTTTCCAGAAATGAAGTCACGCACTATAACTTCACGAGGAAAATAAGCTTTTTCACTCAGAGTTTTGGAAGAAATTTATTTGTTGGGGCGTTGTCTAGATTGATTCTTGCCCAATGACAGATGCGAAGAAGGATGGCTGTCTGTCAGGACACTTATTCAACTGAAAGCGAACGTGCACCATCAACGTTTGGCAGGTTGTTTGTCATCTTAACGAGCGCCATTGCTTTTCATTTGGTTGTTCGTCGAAGATATGCCACGTTTCTATCAAAATTAACGAAGATGTCATTCTGGACTCGACGTCCGCTTAATATTGAAGGCTATGTATTCTGAATAAAAGAACAAAAACACACCATGAAACAAGAAGGATATAATAGTTATTAGAATAAAATGTTGTCATAAAAATAAAGTACCTTTAATAAAATCGGAACAAAACGAAACAATAACTGTTACGATAATCGATTTAACTTCTGACAACAATGTTGTTCATATCAATCAATTGATCCAACGCATTATCTTCTTTTGTGGATGCGCTCAGGCGTGGCTCTGAGGTCAAAGCCATGTTGGTGATTCTGGGGGCATGATAAATATAACAGTTACATTCTTCTACTCGATTATAATTGTCCAACAACTGGGAGTGGTTCCTGATGACTAGTTACATTCTTCTACTCGATTAGAATTGTCCAACAACTGGGAGTGGTTCCTGATGACTAGTTACATTCTTCTACTTGATTATAATTATCCAACAACTGGGAGTGGTTCCTGATGATTAGTTACATTCTTCTACTTGATTATAATTATCCAACAACTGGTAGTGGTTCCTGATGATTAGTTACATTCTTCTACTTGATTATAATTATCCAACAACTGGGAGTGGTTCCTGATGATTAGTTACATTCTTCTACTTGATTATAATTATCCAACAACTGGTAGTGGTTCCTGATCACTAGTTACATTCTTCTACTTGATTATAATTGTCCAACAACTGGGAGTGGTTCCTGATGATTAGTTACATTCTTCTACTTGATTATAATTATCCAACAACTGGGAGTGGTTCCTGATGATTAGTTACATTCTTCTACTTGATTATAATTATCCAACAACTGGTAGTGGTTCCTGATGACTAGTTACATTCTTCTACTTGATTATAATTGTCCAACAACTGGGAGTGGTTCCTGATGACTAGTTACATTCTTCTACTCGATTAGAATTACCCAACAACTGGGAGTGGTTCCTGATGATTAGTTACATTCTTCTACTTGATTATAATTATCCAACAACTGGTAGTGGTTCCTGATGACTAGTTACATTCTTCTACTAGATTATAATTATCCAACAACTGGGAGTGGTTCCTGATGACTAGTTACATTCTTCTACTTGATTATAATTGTCCAACAACTGGGAGTGGTTCCTGATGACTAGTTACATTCTTCTACTCGATTAGAATTACCCAACAACTGGGAGTGGTTCCTGATGATTAGTTACATTCTTCTACTTGATTATAATTATCCAACAACTGGTAGTGGTTCCTGATGACTAGTTACATTTTTCTACTTGATTATAATTATCCAACACCTGGGAGTGGATCCTGATGACTAGTTACATTCTTCTACTAGATTATAATTATCCAACAACTGGGAGTGGTTCCTGATGATTAGTCACATTCTTCTACTTGACTATAATTATCCAACAACTGGGAGTGGTTCCTGATGACTAGTTACGTTTCTTTTAGTCAAAACAGGGGCGATGTCGCAGAGGTAGTTTTGTTCCAAACAAAGTTTATATTTTCTGTGATATAACCTAATAAACACAATGTGTTGAAACACTCGACTCGATGTTTAGGAAGTAGATTAGGAAATATGATAGGGTTACCTCACAGATAGGAATTTAGTGCAGGGCTGATAACACTTGTTTTAATTTAAAAAATGTCGCAGCGAATTTTATTTATCCTTTGGTAGAAATAAACATTATTAGCCCAAAGTAAACACTATCACTGAACAATAAACATTATTAGCAGACAATAAACACTATCAGTGAATAGTAAACATTATTAGTAGATAGTAAACACTATCAGTAAACGATAAACATTATTATTAGACAGTAAACACTATCATTGAACAATAAAGCATTATTAATAGACAATAAACACTATAACTGAACAATAAACATTATTAGTAGACAGTAAACACTATCATTGAACTATAAGTATTATTATTAGACAGTAAACAATATCATTGAACAATAAACATTATTAAACAGTAAACACTTATCATTGGATTATAAACATCATTATTAGACAGTAAACACTATCATTGAATAATAAAAATTATTATTAGACAGTAAACACTATCATTGGATAATAAACATTATTATTAGACACTAAACACTATCATTGGGTAAAAAACATTATTATTAGACAGTAAACACTATCATTGGATAATAAAACATTATTAGACAGTAAACACTATCATTGGATAAAAACATTATTATTAGACACTAAACACTATCATTGGATAATAAACACATTATTAGACAGTAAACACTATCATTGGATAATAAACATTATTATTAGACAGTAAACACTATCATTGGATAAAAACATTATTATTAGACAGTAAACACTATCATTGGATAAAAACATTATTATTAGACAGTAAACACTATCATTGGATAATAAACATTATTATTAGACAGTAAACACTATCATTGGATAAAAACATTATTATTAGACAGTAAACACTATCATTGGATAATAAACATTATTATTAGACACTAAACACTATCATTGGATAATAAACATTATTATTAGACAGTAAACACTATCATTGGATAATAAACATTATTATTAGACAGTAAACACTATCATTGGATAATAAACATTATTATTAGACAGTAAACACTATCATTGGATAATAAAGTTGTTATTAGACAGTAAACACTTTCATTGGGTAAAAACATTATTATTAGACAGTAAACACTATCATTGGATAATAAACATTATTATTAGACAGTAAACACTATCATTGGATAATAAACATTATTATTAGACAGTAAACACTATCATTGGATAATAAACATTATTATTAGACAAAAAACACTATCATTGGATAATAAACATTATTATTAGACAGTAAACACTATCATTGAATAATAAACATTATTATTAGACACTAAACACTATCATTGGATAATAAACATTATTATTAGACAGTAAACACTATCATTGGATAATAAACATTATTATTAGACACTAAACACTATCATTGGATAATAAACATTATTATTAGACAGTAAACACTATCATTGGATAATAAACATTATTATTAGACAGTAAACACTATCATTGGATAATAAACATTATTATTAGACAGTAAACACTATCATTGGATAATAAACATTATTATTAGACACTATAAACACTATCATTGGATAATAAACATATATTATTAGACAGTAAACACTATCATTGGATAATAAACATTATTATTAGACAGTAAACACTATCATTGGATAATAAACATTATTATTAGACAGTAAACACTATCATTGGATAATAAACATTATTATTAGACACTAAACACTATCATTGGGTAAAAAACTTTATTATTAGACAGTAAACACTATCATTGGATAACAAACATTATTATTAGACAGTAAACACTATCATTGGATAATAAACATTATTATTAAACAGTAAACATTATCATTGGATAATAAACATTATTATAAGACAAAAAACACTATCATTGGAGAATAAACATTATTATTAGACAGTAAACACTATCATTGAATAATAAACATTATTATTAGACACTAAACACTATCATTGGATAATAAACATTATTATTAGACAGTAAACACTATCATTGGATAATAAACATTATTATTAGACACTAAACACTATCATTGGATAATAAACATTATTATTAGACAGTAAACACTATCATTGGATAATAAACATTATTATTAGACAGTAAACACTATCATTGGATAATAAACATTATTATTTAAACACTATCATTGGATAATAAACATTATTATTAGACAGTAAACACTATCATTGGATAATAAACATTATTATTAGACAGTAAACACTATCATTGGATAATAAACATTATTAGACAGTAAACACTATCATTGGATAATAAACATTATTATTAGACAGTAAACACTATCATTGGATAATAAACATTATTATTAGACAGTAAACACTATCATTGGATAATAAACATTATTATTAGACAGTAAACACTATCATTGGATAAAAAACATTATTATTAGACAGTAAACACTATCATTGGATAATAAACATTATTATTAGACAGTAAACACTATCATTGGATAATAAACATTATTATTAGACGGTAAACACTATCATTGGATAATAAACATTATTATTAGACACTAAACACTATCATTGGGTAAAAACATTATTATTAGACAGTCGACACTATCAGTGGATAATAAACATTATTATTAGACAGTAAACACTATCATTGGATAATAAACATTATTATTAGACAGTAAACACTATCATTGGATAAAAAACATTATTATTAGACAGTAAACACTATCATTGGATAATAAACATTATTATTAGACAGTAAACACTATCATTGGATAATAAACATTATTATTAGACAGTAAACACTATCATTGGATAATAAACATTATTATTAGACAAAAAACACTATCATTGGATAATAAACATTATTATTAGACAGTAAACACTATCATTGGATAATAAACATTATTATTAGACAGTAAACACTATCATTGGATAATAAACATTATTATTAGACAGTAAACACTATCATTGGATAATAAACATTATTATTAGACACTAAACACTATCATTGGATAATAAATATTATTATTAGACATTAAACACTATCATTGGATAATAAACATAATTATTAGAAAGTAAACACTATCATTGGATAGTAAACATTATTATTAGACAGTAAACACTATCATTGGATAATAAACTTTATTATTAGACACTATCATTGGATAATAAACATTATTATTAGACAGTAAACACTATCATTGGATAATAAAGATTATTATTAGACAGTAAACACTATCATTGGATAATAAACATTATTATTAGACACTAAACACTATCATTGGATAATAAACATTATTATTAGACAGTAAACACTATCATTGGATAATAAACATTATTATTAGACAGTAAACACTATCATTGGATAATAAACATTATTATTAGACAGTAAACACTATCATTGGATAATAAACATTATTATTAGACACTAAACACTATCATTGGATAATAAACATTATTATTAGACAGTAAACACTATCATTGAATAATAAACATTATTATTAGACACTAAACATTATCATTGGATAATAAACATTATTATTAGACAGTAAACACTGTCATTGAATAATAAGCATTATTAATAGACAATAAACACTATAACTGAACAATAAACATTATTAGTAGACAGTAAACACTATCATTGAATATAAACATTATTATTAGACAGTAAACACTATCATTGGATAATAAACATTATTAAACAGTAAACACTATCATTGGATAATAAACATTATTATTAGACAGTAAACACTATCATTGAATAATAAAAATTATCATTAGACAGTAAACACTATCATTGGATAATAAACATTATTATTAGACACTAAACACTTTCATTGGGTAAAAACATTATTATTAGACAGTAAACACTATCATTGGATAATAAACATTATTAGACAGTAAACACTATCATTGGATAAAAACATTATTATTAGACACTAAACTCTATCATTGGATAATAAACATTATTATTAGACAGTAAACACTATCATTGGATAATAAACATTATTATTAGACAGTAAACACTATCATTGGATAATAAACATTATTATTAGACAGTAAACACTATCATTGGATAATAAACATTATTATTAGACAGTAAACACTATCATTGGATAACAAACATTATTATTAGACACTAAACACTATCATTGGATAATAAACATTATTATTAGACAGTAAACACTATCATTGGATAATAAACATTATTATTAGACAGTAAACACTATCATTGGATAATAAACATTATTATTAGACACTAAACACTATCATTGGATAATAAACATTATTATTAGACAGTAAACACTATCATTGGATAAAAAACATTATTATTAGACAGTAAACACTATCATTGGATAATAAACATTATTATTAGACAGTAAACACTATCATTGGATAATAAACATTATTATTAGACAGTAAACACTATCATTGGATAATAAACATTATTATTAGACAGTAAACACTATCATTGGATAATAAACGTTATTATTAGACACTAAACACTATCATTGGATAATAAACAATATTATTAGACAGTAAACACTATCATTGGATAATAAACATTATTATTAGACACTAAACACTATCATTGGATAATAAACATTATTATTAGACAGTAAACACTATCATTGGATAATAAACATTATTATTAGACAGTAAACACTATCATTGGATAATAAACATTATTATTAGACAGTAAACACTATCATTGGATAATAAACATTATTATTAGACAGTAAACACTATCATTGGATAATAAACATTATTATTAGACAGTAAACACTATCATTGGATAATAAACATTATTATTAGACAGTAAACACTATCATTGGATAATAAACATTATTATTAGACAGTAAACACTATCATTGGATAATAAACATTATTATTAGACAGTAAACACTATCATTGGATAATAAACATTATTATTAGACACTAAACACTATCATTGGATAAAAAACATTATTATTAGACAGTAAACACTATCATTGGATAATAAACATTATTATTAGACAGTAAACACTATCATTGGATAATAAACATTATTATTAGACAGTAAACACTATCATTGGATAATAAACATTATTATTAGACAGTAAACACTATCATTGGATAATAAACATTATTATTAGACAGTAAACACTATCATTGGATAATAAACATTATTATTAGACACTAAACACTATCATTGGATAATAAACATTATTATTAGACAGTAAACACTATCATTGGATAATAAACATTATTATTAGACAGTAAACACTATCATTGGATAATAAACATTATTATTAGACAGTAAACACTATCATTGGATAATAAACATTATTATTAGACAGTAAACACTATCATTGGATAATAAACATTATTATTAGACAGTAAACACTATCATTGGATAATAAACATTATTATTAGACAGTAAACACTATCATTGGATAATAAACATTATTATTAGACAGTAAACACTATCATTGGATAATAAACATTATTATTAGACAGTAAACACTATCATTGGATAATAAACATTATTATTAGACAGTAAACACTATCATTGGATAATAAACATTATTATTAGACAGTAAACACTATCATTGGATAATAAACATTATTATTAGACAATAAACACTATCATTGGATAATAAACATTATTATTAGACAGTAAACACTATCATTGAACTATAAACATTATTATTAGACAGTAAACACTATCATTGGATAATAAACATTATTAAACAGTAAACACTATCATTGGATAATAAACATTATTATTAGACAGTAAACACTATCATTGGATAAAAACATTATTATTAGACAGTAAACTATCATTGGGTAAAAACATTATTATTAGACAGTAAACACTATCTTTGGGTAAAAACATTATTATTAGACAGTAAACACTATCATTGGATAATAAAGTTATTATTAGACAGTAAACACTATCATTGGATAAAAACATTATTATTAGACAGTAAACACTATCATTGGATAAAAACATTATTATTAGACAGTAAACACTATCATTGGATAATAAACATTATTATTAGACAGTAAACACTATCATTGGATAATAAACATTATTATTAGACAGTAAACACTATCATTGGATAATAAACATTATTATTAGACACTAAACACTATCATTGGATAATAAACATTATTATTAGACAGTAAACACTATCATTGGATAATAAACATTATTATTAGACAGTAAACACTATCATTGGATAATAAACATTATTATTAGACACTAAACACTATCATTGGGTAATAAACATTATTATTAGACAGTAAACACTATCATTGGATAAAAACATTATTATTAGACAGTAAACACTATCATTGGATAATAAACATTATTATTAGACAGTAAACACTATCATTGGATAATAAACATTATTATTAGACAGTAAACACTATCATTGGATAATAAACATTATTATTAGACAGTAAACACTATCATTGGATAATAAACATTATTATTAGACACTAAACACTATCATTGGATAATAAACAATATTATTAGACAGTAAACGCTATCATTGGATGATAAACATTATTATTAGACAGTAAACACTATCATTGGATAATAAACATTATTATTAGACAGTAAACACTATCATTGGGTAATAAACATTATTATTAGACAGTAAACACTATCATTGGATAATAAACATTATTATTAGACAGTAAACACTATCATTGGATAAAAACATTATTATTAGACAGTAAACACTATCATTGGATAAAAACATTATTATTAGACAGTAAACACTATCATTGGATAATAAACATTATTATTAGACACTAAACACTATCATTGGGTAAAAACTTTATTATTAGACAGTAAACACTATCATTGGATAACAAACATTATTATTAGACAGTAAACACTATCATTGGATAATAAACATTATTATTAAAGAGTAAACATTATCATTGGATAATAAACATTATTATAAGACAAAAAACACTATCATTGGATAATAAACATTATTATTAGACAGTAAACACTATCATTGAATAATAAACATTATTATTAGACACTAAACACTATCATTGGATAATAAACATTATTATTAGACAGTAAACACTATCATTGGATAATAAACATTATTATTAGACACTAAACACTATCATTGGATAATAAACATTATTATTAGACACTAAACACTATCATTGGATAATAAACATTATTATTAGACAGTAAACACTATCATTGGATAATAAACATTATTATTAGACAGTAGACACTATCATTGGATAATAAACATTATTATTAGACAGTAAACACTATCATTGGATAATAAACATTATTATTAGACACTAAACACTATCATTGGATAATAAACATTATTATTAGACAGTAAACACTATCATTGGATAATAAACATTATTATTAGACAGTAAACACTATCATTGGATAAAAACATTATTATTAGACAGTAAACACTATCATTGGATAATAAACATTATTATTAGACACTAAACACTATCATTGGATAATAAACATTATTATTAGACAGTAAACACTATCATTGGATAATAAACATTATTATTAGACAGTAAACACTATCATTGGATAATAAACATTATTATTAGACAGTAAACACTATCATTGGATAATAAACATTATTATTAGACAGTAAACACTATCATTGGATAATAAACATTATTATTAGACAGTAAACACTATCATTGGATAATAAACATTATTATTAGACACTAAACACTATCATTGGATAATAAACATTATTATTAGACAGTAAACACTATCATTGGATAATAAACATTATTATTAGACAGTAAACACTATCATTGGATAATAAACATTATTATTAGACAGTAAACACTATCATTGGATAATAAACATTATTATTAGACACTAAACACTATCATTGGATAATAAACATTATTATTAGACAGTAAACACTATCATTGGATAATAAACATTATTATTAGACACTAAACACTATCATTGGATAATAAACATTATTATTAGACAGTAAACACTATCATTGGATAATAAACATTATTATTAGACAATAAACACTATCATTGGATAATAAACATTATTATTAGACAGTAAACACTATCATTGAATAATAAACATTATTATTAGACAGTAAACACTATCATTGGATAATAAACATTATTATTAGACAGTAAACACTATCATTGGATAATAAACATAAACATTATTAGACAGTAAACACTATCATTGGATAATAAACATTATTATTAGACAGTAAACACTATCATTGGATAATAAACATTATTATTAGACAGTAAACACTATCATTGGATAAAAAACATTATTATTAGACAGTAAACACTATCATTGGATAATAAACATTATTAGACAGTAAACACTATCATTGGATAAAAAACATTATTATTAGACACTAAACACTATCATTGGATAAAAAACATTATTAGACAGTAAACACTATCATTGGATAATAAACATTATTATTAGACAGTAAACACTATCATTGGATAATAAACATTATTATTAGACAGTAAACACTATCATTGGATAATAAACATTATTATTAGACACTAAACACTATCATTGGATAATAAACATTATTATTAGACAGTAAACACTATCATTGGATAATAAACATTATTATTAGACAGTAAACACTATCATTGGATAATAAACATTATTATTAGACACTAAACACTATCATTGGATAATAAACATTATTATTAGACAGTAAACACTATCATTGGATAATAAACATTATTATTAGACAGTAAACACTATCATTGGATAATAAACATTATTATTAGACACTAAACACTATCATTGGATAATAAACATTATTATTAGACAGTAAACACTATCATTGGATAATAAACATTATTATTAGACAGTAAACACTATCATTGGATAATAAACATTATTATTAGACACTAAACACTATCATTGGATAATAAACATTATTATTAGACAGTAAACACTATCATTGGATAATAAACATTATTATTAGACAGTAAACACTATATTGGACAGTAAAACTATCATTGGATAATAAACATTATTATTAGACAGTAAACACTATCATTGGATAATAAACATTATTATTAGACACTAAACACTATCATTGGATAATAAACATTATTATTAGACAGTAAACACTATCATTGGATAAAAACATTATTATTAGACAGTAAACACTATCATTGGATAAAAACATTATTATTAGACAGTAAACACTATCATTGGATAATAAACATTATTATTAGACACTAAACACTATCATTGGGATAATAAACATTATTATTAGACAGTAAACACTATCATTGGATAACAAACATTATTATTAGACAGTAAACACTATCATTGGATAATAAACATTATTATTAAACTAGTAAACATTATCATTGGATAATAAACATTATTATAAGACAAAAAACACTATCATTGGAGAATAAACATTATTATTAGACAGTAAACACTATCATTGAATAATAAACATTATTATTAGACACTAAACACTATCATTGGATAATAAACATTATTATTAGACAGTAAACACTGTCATTGAATAATAATCATTATTAATAGACACTAAACATTATTATTAGACACTAAACACTATCATTGGATAATAAACATTATTATTAGACATTAAACACTATCATTGGATAATAAACATAATTATTAGACAGTAAACACTATCATTGGATAATAAACATTATTATTAGACAGTAAACACTATCATTGGATAATAAACATTATTATTAGACACTAAACACTATCATTGGATAATAAACATTATTATTAGACAGTAAACACTATCATTGGATAATGAACATTATTATTAGACAGTCGACACTATCAGTGGATAATAAACATTATTATTAGACAGTAAACACTATCATTGGATAATAAACATTATTATTAGACACTAAACACTATCATTGGATAAAAAACATTATTATTAGACAGTAAACACTATCATTGGATAATAAACATTATTATTAGACAGTAAACACTATCATTGGATAATAAACATTATTATTAGACAGTAAACACTATCATTGGATAATAAACATTATTATTAGACAGTAAACACTATCATTGGATAATAAACATTATTATTAGACACTAAACACTATCATTGGATAATAAACATTATTATTAGACAGTAAACACTATCATTGGATAATAAACATTATTATTAGACATAAACACTATCATTGGATAATAAACATTATTATTAGACAGTAAACACTATCATTGGATAATAAACATTATTATTAGACAGTAAACACTATCATTGGATAATAAACATTATTAAGACAGTAAACACTATCATTGGATAATAAACATTATTATTAGACAGTAAACACTATCATTGGATAATAAACATTATTATTAGACAGTAAACACTATCATTGGATAATAAACATTATTATTAGACACTAAACACTATCATTGGATAAAAAACATTATTATTAGACAGTAAACACTATCATTGGATAATAAACATTATTATTAGACAGTAAACACTATCATTGGATAAAAACATTATTATTAGACACTAAACACTATCATTGGGTAAAAACATTATTAGACAGTAAACACTATCATTGGATAATAAACATTATTATTAGACAGTAAACACTATCATTGGATAATAAACATTATTATTAGACAGTAAACACTATCATTGGATAATAAACATTATTATTAGACACTAAACACTATCATTGGATAATAAACATTATTATTAGACAGTAAACACTATCATTGGATAATAAACATTATTATTAGACAGTAAACACTATCATTGGATAATAAACATTATTATTAGACACTAAACACTATCATTGGATAATAAACATTATTATTAGACAGTAAACACTATCATTGGATAATAAACATTATTATTAGACAGTAAACACTATCATTGGATAATAAACATTATTATTAGACACTAAACACTATCATTGGATAATAAACATTATTATTAGACAGTAAACACTATCATTGGATAATAAACATTATTATTAGACAGTAAACACTATCATTGGATAATAAACATTATTATTAGACACTAAACACTATCATTGGGTAATAAACATTATTATTAGACAGTAAACACTATCATTGGATAAAAACATTATTATTAGACAGTAAACACTATCATTGGATAATAAACATTATTATTAGACAGTAAACACTATCATTGGATAATAAACATTATTATTAGACAGTAAACACTATCATTGGATAAAAACATCATTATTAGACAGTAAACACTATCATTGGATAATAAACATTATTATTAGACAGTAAACACTATCATTGGATAATAAACATTATTATTAGACAGTAAACACTATCATTGGATAATAAACATTATTATTAGACAGTAAACACTATCATTGGATAATAAACATTATTATTAGACAGTAAACACTATCATTGGATAATGAACATTATTATTAGACAGTAAACGCTATCATTGGATGATAAACATTATTATTAGACAGTAAACACTATCATTGGATAATAAACATTATTATTAGACACTAAACACTATCATTGGGTAATAAACATTATTATTAGACAGTAAACACTATCATTGGATAATAAACATTATTATTAGACAGTAAACACTATCATTGGATAATAAACATTATTATTAGACAGTAAACACTATCATTGGATAATAAACATTATTATTAGACAGTAAACACTATCATTGGATAATAAACATTATTATTAGACAGTAAACACTATCATTGGATAATAAACATTATTATTAGACAGTAAACACTATCATTGGATAATAAACATTATTATTAGACAGTAAACACTATCATTGGATAATAAACATTATTATTAGACAGTAAACACTATCATTGGATAATAAACATTATTATTAGACAGTAAACACTATCATTGGATAATAAACATTATTATTAGACAGTAAACACTATCATTGGATAATAAACATTATTATTAGACAGTAAACACTATCATTGGATAATAAACATTATTATTAGACAGTAAACACTATCATTGGATAATAAACATTATTATTAGACAGTAAACACTATCATTGGATAATAAACATTATTATTAGACAGTAAACACTATCATTGGATAATAAACATTATTATTAGACAGTAAACACTATCATTGATAATAATAAACATTATTATTAGACAGTAAACACTATCATTGGATAATAAACATTATTATTAGACAGTAAACACTATCATTGGATAATAAACATTATTATTAGACAGTAAACACTATCATTGGATAATAAACATTATTATTAGACAGTAAACACTATCATTGGATAATAAACATTATTATTAGACAGTAAACACTATCATTGGATAATAAACATTATTATTAGACAGTAAACACTATCATTGGATAATAAACATTATTATTAGACAGTAAACACTATCATTGGATAATAAACATTATTATTAGACACTAAACACTATCATTGGATAATAAACATTATTATTAGACAGTAAACACTATCATTGGATAATAAACATTATTATTAGACAGTAAACACTATCATTGGATAATAAACATTATTATTAGACACTAAACACTATCATTGGATAATAAACATTATTATTAGACAGTAAACACTATCATTGGATAATAAACACTATCATTGGATAATAAACATTATTATTAGACAGTAAACACTATCATTGGATAATAAACATTATTATTAGACAGTAAACACTATCATTGGATAATAAACATTATTATTAGACAGTAAACACTATCATTGGATAATAAACATTATTATTAGACAGTAAACACTATCATTGGATAATAAACATTATTATTAGACAGTAAACACTATCATTGGATAATAAACATTATTATTAGACAGTAAACACTATCATTGGATAATAAACATTATTATTAGACAGTAAACACTATCATTGGATAATAAACATTATTATTAGATAATAAACATTATTATTAGACACTAAACACTATCATTGGATAATAAACATTATTATTAGACAGTAAACACTATCATTGGATAATAAACATTATTATTAGACACTAAACACTATCATTGATAATAAACATTATTATTAGACAGTAAACACTATCATTGGATAATAAACATTATTATTAGACAGTAAACACTATCATTGGGTAATAAACATTATTATTAGACAGTAAACGCTATCATTGGATGATAAACATTATTATTAGACAGTAAACACTATCATTGGATAATAAACATTATTATTAGACACTAAACACTATCATTGGGTAATAAACATTATTATTAGACAGTAAACACTATCATTGGATAATAAACATTATTATTAGACAGTAAACACTATCATTGGATAATAAACATTATTATTAGACAGTAAACACTATCATTGGATAATAAACATTATTATTAGACACTAAACACTATCATTGGGTAAAAACATTATTATTAGACAGTAAACACTATCATTGGATAACAAACATTATTATTAGACAGTAAACACTATCATTGGATAATGAACATTATTATTAAAGAGTAAACATTATCATTGGATAATAAACATTATTATAAGACAAAAAACACTATCATTGGAGAATAAACATTATTATTAGACAGTAAACACTATCATTGAATAATAAACATTATTATTAGACACTAAACACTATCATTGGATAATAAACATTATTATTAGACAGTAAACACTATCATTGGATAATAAACATTATTATTAGACACTAAACACTATCATTGGATAATAAACATTATTATTAGACAGTAAACACTATCATTGGATAATAAACATTATTATTAGACAGTAAACACTATCATTGGATAATAAACATTATTATTAGACAGTAAACACATCTATCATTGGATAATAAACATTATTATTAGACAGTAAACACTATCATTGGATAATAAACATTATTATTAGACAGTAAACACTATCATTGGATAATAAACATTATTATTAGACAGTAAACACTATCATTGGATAATAAACATTATTATTAGACACTAAACACTATCATTGGATAATAAACATTATTATTAGACAGTAAACACTATCATTGGATAATAAACATTATTATTAGACAGTAAACACTATCATTGGATAAAAAACATTATTATTAGACAGTAAACACTATCATTGGATAATAAACATTATTATTAGACAGTAAACACTATCATTGGATAATAAACATTATTATTAGACAGTAAACACTATCATTGGATAATAAACATTATTATTAGACAGTAAACACTATCATTGGATAATAAACATTATTATTAGACAGTAAACACTATCATTGGATAATAAACATTATTATAGACATAAACACTATCATTATTATTAGACAGTAAACACTATCATTGGATAATAAACATTATTATTAGACAGTAAACACTATCATTGGATAATAAACATTATTATTAGACAGTAAACACTATCATTGGATAATAAACATTATTATTAGACAGTAAACACTATCATTGGATAATAAACATTATTATTAGACACTAAACACTATCATTGGATAATAAACATTATTATTAGACAGTAAACACTATCATTGGATAATAAACATTATTATTAGACAGTAAACACTATCATTGGATAATAAACATTATTATTAGACACTAAACACTATCATTGGATAATAAACATTATTATTAGACAGTAAACACTATCATTGGATAATAAACATTATTATTAGACAGTAAACACTATCATTGGATAATAAACATTATTATTAGACAGTAAACACTATCATTGGATAATAAACATTATTATTAGACACTAAACACTATCATTGGATAATAAACATTATTATTAGACAGTAAACACTATCATTGGATAATAAACATTATTATTAGACAGTAAACACTATCATTGGATAATAAACATTATTATTAGACGGTAAACACTAATATTGGATAATAAACATTATTATTAGACACTAAACACTATCATTGGATAAAAACATTATTATTAGACAGTAAACACTATCATTGGATAATAAA
The DNA here is from genome assembly GCF_004210375.1 of Tachypleus tridentatus. Taxonomy (NCBI): domain Eukaryota; kingdom Metazoa; phylum Arthropoda; class Merostomata; order Xiphosura; family Limulidae; genus Tachypleus; species Tachypleus tridentatus. The sequence continues at coordinate 115,806,776 of NC_134827.1, forward strand.
CATTATTATTAGACAGTAAACACTATCATTGGATAATAAACATTATTATTAGACAGTAAACACTATCATTGGATAAAAACATTATTATTAGACAGTAAACACTATCATTGGATAATAAACATTATTATTAGACAGTAAACACTATCATTGGATAATAAACATTATTATTAGACACTAAACACTATCATTGGATAATAAACATTATTATTAGACAGTAAACACTATCATTGGATAATAAACATTATTATTAGACAGTAAACACTATCATTGGATAATAAACATTATTATTAGACAGTAAACACTATCATTGGATAATAAACATTATTATTAGACAGTAAACACTATCATTGGATAATAAACATTATTATTAGACAGTAAACACTATCATTGGATAATAAACATTATTATTAGACAGTAAACACTATCATTGGATAAAAACATTATTATTAGACAGTAAACACTATCATTGGATAATAAACATTATTATTAGACAGTAAACACTATCATTGGATAATAAACATTATTATTAGACAGTAAACACTATCATTGGATAATAAACATTATTATTAGACACTAAACACTATCATTGGATAATAAACATTATTATTAGACAGTAAACACTATCATTGGATAATAAACATTATTATTAGACAGTAAACACTATCATTGGATAACAAACATTATTAGACTGTAAACACTATCATTGAATAATAAACATTATTATAAGACAAAAAACACTATCATTGGATAATAAACATTATTATTAGACACTAAACACTATCATTGGGTAATAAACATTATTATTAGACACTAAACACTATCATTGGATAATAAACAATATTATTAGACAGTAAACGCTATCATTGGATAATAAACATTATTATTAGACAGTAAACACTATCATTGGATAATAAACATTATTATTAGACAGTAAACACTATCATTGGATAATAAACATTATTATTAGACAGTAAACACTATCATTGGATAATAAACATTATTATTAGACAGTAAACGCTATCATTGGATGATAAACATTATTATTAGACAGTAAACACTATCATTGGATAATAAACATTATTATTAGACACTAAACACTATCATTGGATAATAAACAATATTATTAGACAGTAAACGCTATCATTGGATAATAAACATTATTATTAGACAGACAGTCGACACTATCATTGGATAATAAACATTATTATTAGACAGACAAACACTATCATTGGATAATAAACATTATTATTAGACACTAAACACTATCATTGATAAAAAACATTATTATTAGACAGTAAACACTATCATTGGATAATAAACATTATTATTAGACAGTAAACACTATCATTGGATAATAAACATTATTATTAAACAGTAAACACTATCATTGGATAATAAACATTATTATAAGACAAAAAACACTATCATTGGATAATAAACATTATTATTAGACAGTAAACACTATCATTGAATAATAAACATTATTATTAGACACTAAACACTATCATTGGATAATAAACATTATTATTAGACAGTAAACACTATCATTGGATAATAAACATTATTATTAGACACTAAACACTATTATTGGATAATAAACATTATTATTAGACAGTAAACACTATCATTGGATAAAAACATTATTATTAGACAGTAAACACTATCATTGGATAAAAACATTATTATTAGACAGTAAACACTATCATTGGATAATAAACATTATTATTAGACAGTAAACACTATCATTGGATAATAAACATTATTATTAGACAGTAAACACTATCATTGGATAATAAACATTATTATTAGACAGTAAACACTATCATTGGATAATAAACATTATTATTAGACAGTAAACACTATCATTGGATAATAAACATTATTATTAGACAGTAAACACTATCATTGGATAATAAACATTATTATTAGACAGTAAACACTATCATTGGATAATAAACATTATTATTAGACAGTAAACACTATCATTGGATAATGAACATTATTATTAGACAGTCGACACTATCAGTGGATAATAAACATTATTATTAGACAGTAAACACTATCATTGGATAATAAACATTATTATTAGACACTAAACACTATCATTGGGTAAAAACTTTATTATTAGACAGTAAACACTATCATTGGATAACAAACATTATTATTAGACAGTAAACACTATCATTGGATAATGAACATTATTATTAAAGAGTAAACATTATCATTGGATAATAAACATTATTATAAGACAAAAAACACTATCATTGGAGAATAAACATTATTATTAGACAGTAAACACTATCATTGAATAATAAACATTATTATTAGACACTAAACACTATCATTGGATAATAAACATTATTATTAGACAGTAAACACTATCATTGGATAATAAATATTATTATTAGACATTAAACACTATCATTGGATAATAAACATAATTATTAGAAAGTAAACACTATCATTGGATAGTAAACATTATTATTAGACAGTAAACACTATCATTGGATAATAAACTTTATTATTAGACACTATCATTGGATAATAAACATTATTATTAGACAGTAAACACTATCATTGGATAATAAAAGTTATTATTAGACAGTAAACACTATCATTGGATAATAAACATTATTATTAGACACTAAACACTATCATTGGATAATAAACATTATTATTAGACAGTCGACACTATCTTTGGATAATGAACATTATTATTAGACAGTCGACACTATCAGTGGATACTAAACATTATTATTAGACAGTAAACACTATCATTGGATAATAAACATTATTATTAGACACTAAACACTATCATTGGATAATAAACATTATTATTAGACAGTAGACACTATGATTGGATAATGAACATTATTATTAGACAGTCGACACTATCAGTGGATAATAAACATTTGTTATTTTTGGTCTGTCTAGTTGGATGGATTACTGAAGCTTATGTTCACAGTCACTCAAAGCTACCACCGACGTAACTAGATGAAACTTTTTAACTCGCTCGTCTTTATCGACATTATAAGACAGAAGTGGGAGTCAGTGGTCCTTGACTTGATTGTAGAGAACCAGGTTATGGCCATACGGAACATTGTAAACAATTTAATATCATAAAATAAATACCAAAGTATATTTTGTATTAGACTATGGATTGCCATTTTCCTAACGTTATACTAAATAGGCCTTATTCCAGACTTTAGGCGGTTGGTGTACATACAGTATTTGACCAGGTTGGAGACAGTCAGTGGTCCAGGACGTTAGTCGTTTATCAGTTTATAATTAAAACAAAACACGCATCTTTAATCGAAGCGTAAAGAAGGATTATTTGTTAAGATTTGTAAGCAGAAAATTTTATTAAAAAGTCTTATTCGAGGTTAACCCCTCAATAATTGATTATTTGAAATTCGTGTTTTTCAAGCTCCGTATGTCTGGTTTGTTATGTATGGTCTCTCTGTTGCAACATTATGGGACAAGATATTTGTTTGATTCAGTTTTTACCTTGGAAATACCTTGTTTTTCTATTTATGTTTGTTTTGAAATTTTGAAAATTAAAATTGATATCTTTCTATATAATAACTTAGTCGTCAGTGTGGGTTTTACAAATACGTCCGACCAGAAACATTTGTAGTTGAATATAGGTTGAGTTTGTTTATTATAAAAATAAAAACATTTCCAATCTAGAGTTACATATATATATTCACAATTGTATAAAATAATAATTCTTACCCTGATGTAGGAAACTGTAATCGTCAACTTAATTAACCTCATTGTGATGGTTCTTATTCTGATGTAAAAAACTGTAAAAGATGACTTAACCTCATCGTATTGATACATACTCTGATGTAATAAACTCTAAAGGACGAATTAACCTCACTCTGATGGTACTTACTGTGGTGTAAGAAACTAAAATATGACTTAACCTCACTGTGATGGTACTTACTCTGACGTAAGAAACTGTAAAGGATTTCTTACCTTATCATGGTGATACTTACTCTGATGTAATAAACTTCAAAGGATGACTTAACCTTATTAGGAAAAGGTGTTTATTGTGCCAATCACATGGTAATTAAAGGATTATTGGTTTGAGATTCGATTATCTCTCTAAATCGAATCAGATACAAACAAGAACGCCGTATTAATCTATATCAAATTACAGCAGTGCCATACATACGTATGGTCTTTCTAATTCTGACCAAACTGCTTTCCAGAAATACATAAATCGTTGATAGAAAAGGTTAAACACAGTATGAATGTTTAAATAGTTCTTCAATACGACACTTGGGGACGTGTAACGAAGTCGGGCAGAATAGATCGTTTATTCTTCACTGAGAAACCTTTTGAAATCACTCGATATCTGAGAGACAAGGGAAGACAATATCTGAGAGACAAGGGGAGATCATTTTAAAATATAGTTTTATATTGAACACAAGCTTGGCTGCTTCAATCAATAGAAACCTCTCGACAACGGTAAGCTATGTTGTTGAAATCATAGGTTTGATTTCCCGCATTGGGCAGAGTTCAGAAAGTCTTATGTAACTGTGCACTAAGAACACATCTCTAACGTACAAAGCGCAGAGTAAGGATATATGACAAAAAGAAACAAAGTAAAAGACATCCACCTACTGAAATTACAAATATAGGTACATACCTTCCACAGTAATCAGTAATACAGGGCCTTATTCCAACGTTTAGAAGACAAATGAATTAACAAGGCAGGTACTGATATGGTAATTATGGTACAATATGGTAATCGTTTCTACGTTCGTTTGATTCTTTCCAATTAAGCACAAAGCTACACACCCTACCCTACCCACCATGGGTATCAAAACCCGGTTTCTAGTGATGTAAGTCCGCAGACGTACTGCTGAGTGACTGGGGAAAGGGAGGCTATATAGTAATAATAAATGTATTTTACCATTTGTATTACTTGTATTAGTTCTTCTAACTCCTACAAGGAGCTGATTGATCACTCCCAGATGTCGTGTAGGGACAGACGTTCCATAAAGGAACAGTGATCTCTAGAATTCAGAAACCGTAAGAACAAAAAGGCGCATCACAATAACCGATACTGACCAAGAGGAATGAACATATTTTAACTATGAAATGTTAGAGAGGTCTGTGTTTTAACGCGCCGTACTAAAAGCACCCTCTACCGTACATTCTGATCAATTGGTCCAGAACTTAATGAATGTGGTCGACTTTCAGTTTGATGATAAAAACGCCATGAATAATTACAACAGATGGTCCGTATCCTGTAATGAGAAACACTCTATCATAGTTATTGTCGCAAAAGTTACGTTGGTGAATCGACTTTCTTTTTAACTCGATGTTTATAAGTTTGAAGTTGAGGCGAATCATTCCAACAAAATGTATTGATTCTCTTGTGACAGTAATAGAGGTATATGTTCTCACTGACAGTGATAAGTACTATTATTACAGTGACAAAGTTCACTGAAGTAACATAACAATTTAAACGTTGTAGTAAAATATGTTACGCTGCTTTAAGGAACGTAACCACTTGTAGCTAATTTTAGAAAATTAACAAACCATTCAGTCTCTGTGAATGGAGCTATTTTTTATCTGATATTTTTTGTCCTATTAATACAACATTATATTTTTAAATAAAAATATTTAAATTAAGCCTCAAAACAGTTTATAACTGAAGTAAGAAGTCGTTTGGTTTGACATAAGTTGTATCGTCGTCTTAAAAGAAAAATCGTCTTGTCTTGTGGTTCTCGGATCTTCGAGACTGACGCGCCCCCATGATTCTGATAGTGGAAACAAAAATTATATTATTACTATCTTCGTGCGCTGAGCGGTAAATTGTTTTATTTTTCATCCTTTATTTCTTCTTCAAAATTACTGAATTAGTTTCATGGAAGAACAACAGAGGACACCACAGGATAGCGAATTAATATAACCTACGAGTTCCATCCATTTCAGTCAGATATGATTAGCTATAAACCCTATTCTTCCGTTATTAGAATGATGTTTATAGGATGTTCTGAACGGTATCCAAGGAATTTCATTTTATTTAAACTTTCAATAATAAGGTTTAAACGAATCCCAGAGGTCATTACGTTCGCTTCTGTTTCTTACGTTTTTAATCAATAATAATCAAGTCAACCTAATCTGCTTTATTGGAACATCATTTACAACAGTAGTTAAAATGTTTGTTAAAATTTTGAAAATAAAATTGATCAGCCATTCACCAGTTGTGAAGTTAATTAAATTTGTCAACGTAAAAGATATTTTATAGACAGTTTGAACTTCCATACTTCGAGTGAAGAGACAGTAACTGGGAAATATAATAGTTTTGCTCACTTTGAACAACCATCTCTCAAAATCAGGGTTTTTTCAACAAGTTGACAAATTAAGATTAAAGATACGGTTTTTGTCAGGGTAGAAAGTGTCTGAAACGTTCTTCTGGTTAGTAATTTTTGTCAAATGAAAAATGTCGTGTCATCCCTAAAACTTAGAACCACTTCTGAACTAATATAATAATATTTCTTGCGACAGCCCTCTGATTGGATATGGTTAGCTCTACGTATGTACAACGTTAAAGTCCTGGTTGAAATTGGCCACAGTAGACACAGCTCATTGTGGCTTTTTCTTGAACAAACAAACATGTTTTTTTATAAGTTTCACTTGTTTTCTTCGCATGTCTTCCCTTATAGTTAACGTATTAACTAAATGTTTCACTTGTTTTCTTCGCATGTCTTCCCTTATAGTTAACGTATTAACTAAATGTGAAAAACTCTAATGTAGATGATTACGTCAAACAAATAAACGACGCTGGTTAACCGGAAAGTATAAAAAAACAATCTACATCTGAAACCAGCAAGGAGTTCAATTGTTTATTTAAAAAATACTAAAATATTATCTCCTTTAATTACTATTGATCTGATGACGCTTATAAAATATACTGGTTTAAATAATACAAAGAATCGAATGTTCCAAAGTCAAATAATACACTATTTTAGAGAGTAGACCTATAGAAATCTGTTTGAACCGTGTCAGTGCTAAAGTTATATAAATTGTAAAATTACCGTTTTCTACATCGGCAAAAACGAAACATCTTCCTTCAACTCTTCCAGTTACTCAGGTTTTTGGTTTGTAATGCAGTAAAAAAAAAAAAAAAATCAAAACAAAACAAAAACACTTGGCAAAGAAGATTAGCATTAGTTTGTGTTTGGGATAACAGATGGCAATACTAACAACGTATGACGATTCAATGATACCTTGGGGCTGGAAGTTAACAATTTAACTTTATTAATATTGAGATTTGTTTGGGTTTATCTTATGACATATATTCAAAGAACACAACAAAGAAATCTGAAACAGCATTCTTTACTAATCAGGAAAAACGGAGCGAAATATATCGTCTCTTCCCCACCCCATGGTAGATTAATGGTGAGAAATGTAGCTTTCGGCGCTAAAAATTAGGGTTTCGAAACACGCGGCGATCGGAGCACAGATTGTACAGCTTCGTGCGTAATAAGTTGTGGGTAAAGAGTAGTGTTTACAAAGTAACAACGTTGAAATCATGGTTTTGAATCCTCCTGGTCGAAACAGCAGATAGCCTAATATAAAAACAAAACATTATACAAATCCCCATATGCATTTACTTATATTGTTTATTTTATATCATTATCTAAAGTCCCCATACACATTTACTTATATTGTTTATTTTATATCATTATCTAAAGTCCCCATACACATTTACTTAGATTGTTTATTTTATACCATTATCTAAAGTCCCCATACACATTTACTTATATTGTTTATTTTATACCATTATCTAAAGTCCCCATACACATTTACTTAGATTGTTTATTTTATATCATTATCTAAAGTCCCCATACACATTTACTTATATTGTTTATTTTATATCATTATCTAAAGTCCCCATACACATTTACTTATATTGTTTATTTTATATCATTATCTAAAGTCCCCATACACATTTACTTATATTGTTTATTTTATATCATTATCTAAAGTCCCCATACACATTTACTTAGATTGTTTATTTTATATCATTATCTAAAGTCCCCATACACATTTACTTATATTGTTTATTTTATACCATTATCTAAAGTCCCCATACACATTTACTTAGATTGTTTATTTTATATCATTATCTAAAGTCCCCATACACATTTACTTAGATTGTTTATTTTATATCATTATCTAAAGTCCCCATACACATTTACTTAGATTGTTTATTTTATATCATTATCTAAAGTCCCCATACACATTTACTTAGATTGTTTATTTTATATCATTATCTAAAGTCCCCATACACATTTACTTAGATTGTTTATTTTATATCATTATCTAAAGTCCCCATAAACATTGACTTATATTTTTTCGTTTATTTTGTAATATGAAATCCTTATACACTTTTACTTATATTGTTTATTTTATACCTTTTTATAAAATCCCGATACACACTTAATAATTTTATATGCAAAAACGGCTCGTTTGGGCTGAGAAAACACTTTACATAGAAGAGCGAACAACGTTTCGACCTTCTTCGGTCATCGTCAGGTTCACAAAGAAAGAGGTAACTGACCGGAAGCTGACCACATGTTTGAAAGGGGTTGTGTAACTGTGTGTCGAAATGTAGAGGGCGGTACCTCTACATTTCGTTCATGTTAAAAGATTTTCTTAATAAAGGAGTTTAGACATAACGGAATTATCTCTGAAATTGAAAAGGTGGTCCAGCTCATTAAGTATACAGTAAAAATGGTTGCAATAATTCGCAGTTAATACATTTTAAAAACAAAGTTAACCATTAAAGAAAAAATTGATACCTTTCAAGTCGCTCTAGATTATCTGAAGTTCTATTGCACTAAAATTCGAGGTTCTATTTTATTTGTGGGTACAGTACATTGTGCGACTTTGCATCAAACAATGTAGAAACAAAGGGAAGAATTGTTTCCGCTTGTAGCGCTCTCTATACTTTTTGTGTCAAACCAAAGTCGGGTTTGTAGCTTCTTGTAGTGTGAGCATCGAGAACTTACAGTGGTAAAGGTCATAGCTTCTTGTAGTGTGAGCTTCGAGAACTTACACTGGTAAAGGTCATAGCTTCTTGTAGTGTGAGCTTCGAGAACTTACACTGGCAAAGGTCATAGCGTCTTGAAGTGTGAGATTCGAGAACTTACACTGGTGAAGGTCATAGCTTCTTGTAGGGTGAGCATCGAGAACTTACACTGGTAAAGGTCATAGCTTCTTGTAGTGTGAGCATCGAGAACTTACACTGGTAAAGGTCATAGCTTCTTGTAGTGTGAGCTTCGAGAACTTACACTGGTAAAGGTAACAGCTTCTTGTAGTGTGAGCTTCGAGAACTTACACTGGTAAAGGTCATAGCTTCTTGTAGTGTGAGCTTCGAGAACTTACACTGGTAAAGGTCACAGCTTCTTGTAGTGTGAGCTTCGAGAACTTACACTGGTAAAGGTCACAGCTTCTTGTAATGTGAGCTTCGAGAACTTACAGTGGTAAAGATCATAGCTTCTTGTAGTGTGAGCTTCGAGAACTTACATTGGTAGGTGCTATGTTCTGAGTGTATACTGCCACAGTGACTGTTTGTAGCAGAATGCGTAGTTATACAGTGAGCTATTTGTGCTTTGCCCATCACGCTCATTAAAAGGTGTTTTTTTCTGATGGGTGTCATGAACCTTCATACTTATTGCTGAGCTACTGCAGGGGGAGCGAGAAGTTCCCCAGAAAGTTGACGCTCTCCTTTCTAACGTCCATCTTTCGTTGAGCAAATACCATTAGGGACTGAAACAAGTGCTTTGTGTCTCGAGTTTCATTAAGAATATTGAATATTGATCGCGAATCAAATTAGCCTTCGAATTTAAACCCTTCAGGCGGACAGTTCTTAAAGAAACCATATTGGATTACACTTGTTGTTGGTAACTTTTCAACATTTCTTGTTTGGAACGTATTGATCTTTGGAAATTTCTGGGAGAGATCGAGAAACAAAATTAAAACTAGACAGGAAGGGATTCCAACTTAATTCCCTTATGTCCCCCAACAGGAAAACAGTACGTCTTTTTACTTATAATACTAGAATCCGGGATCCGTTTCCCCACGGTGAACACAGCAGAACTGAAATTTGTGGTCTGAACAAATTGAAATGTCCTCTTGCATTTCTACAGTGTTAGTAGTTGATTTCTTTATACAAACAAAGCCAGATAAATTGGTTAGATATTTTAAATATTGTGATCTTAGTTGTGCAATAATCAGTATATTAGAAAATGAGCCAAACGCAAAACGAATGACAACAAATTCACTCATCTACGAATACTGAAGTTATTCCATCATAAAAAATAGTCCGGTCGATATTTTTATCGCAAATACATCGAGTGAGAAGAAAAAGGAAAAAATAATATATTACTTATAGATTTTTGAAGTCCTGATAAAACTTCCCAAATATTATATCGAAATTATTATTATTATTTTAATTTAGGCGTAACTGTATTTCTTTGTCTTGCTAATCTAAGTTGTACTGGTGGCCCTGGAAGAGGTAAATAGGTAAAAATAGTAAACGAAAGGATACATTAATCGTCTATGTAACCTATAATATTTTCAATTTTACCTCGGACGAGAAAAAGTTTGTTTAGGGTTAAGCTACACAGGGAATATTTGTGGTGTGTTAATTACAGGTATCGAAATCTGGTTATTGGTGTTATAATCCTTCATACTTACCGCTGAGCCACTAAGTTACTACAGCGCTTTCCAAATAAATCCCAGATATTATCTTTAAATATACTTTTTTATTTACTAATAGTTCCTACAGCGCCATTTATATAAATCTGTGATATAATCTTTAAATACACATATTGTTTTCTTTACTACTAATTACAACAGCACCATCTACATAAATATACGAATCATTTAAAATCTACTTTCACAGTTTGATATTAACGTAAATAAAACATCGATATTCTCGGTCTTAGGAGGTGATAAGAAAAATAAATTAATATACGATCTGTAAAAGTAAGAGATCAATTTCCAATTGGATATTTACATAGCGCCATCTAGTGGTAGCTGTATAAACCGGAAATTTCATGTAAAGATGAAAATTGAAGGATAATATTTTCTGTGTGGAAAGAGAGACAATCAGATGGAACGGAATTACAGCATTCTTAAATTATTTGTTTTTTTCTTGTATTACAAACATGATAATAAAGTTTTAAAGCGAGCAGTGAAAAACTTAAAGTATTACATTTCGAAAAGGCGCTCGACTCGTAATACGAAGGTCGCGGGTTCAAATAGCCGTCGTGTAGCTTTGCGCAAAGTTTAAAAAACAAACAAAAAACATTCCGAAAACTTTGAGAAAACGAGGAACCTACTGACTAATAATTATGTCATTAGGATTCAAACATATATAAATACCTTTAAAATGTTAAAGCAAACCAGCTGTGTTGTAGTTTTAACCTAACCCTTAAATTTACATGATTTTAAAATTCAAAGTAGAAGTTTTATTGTCGTTTGTTGTTATGCCCAAAGCTGTTCCAAGGGCTATCCATACTCTGCCCATAACGGGTATCAAAATCAGATTTCCAGTGTTACAAACCCTCAGACTTACTGCTGAGCCACAAGAGACTGTGAAAGCTATTATTTATTTCAAGGTTAGAAGTAATAAAGATCACAATCATTACAGACTGCATTTTGTAAAACACTATAGAAATCAAGGTGTTATCTGTGTTTAGTAAAACACTATAGAAATCAAGGTGTTATCTGTGTTTAGTAAAACACTGTAGAAATTAAGGTGTTATCTGTGTTTTGTAAAACACTACAGAAATCAAGGTGTTATCTGTGTTTAGTAAAACACTATAGAAATCAAGGTGTTATCTGTGTTTTGTAAAACACTATAGAAATCAAGGTGTTATCTGTGTTTTGTAAAACACTATAGAAATCAAGGTGTTATCTGTGTTTAGTAAAACACTATAGAAATCAAGGTGTTATCTGTGCTTTGTAAATCACAATAGAAATCAATGTGTTAGCTGTGTTTTGTAAAACACTATAGAAATCAATGTGTTATCTGTGTTTTGTAGTGATTAATCTTCTTATAACATGTATTAAAACTGTGAGTTTACTTTTCTTTGCAGTAAACCATTAAAATCTACGTCCACTCAAAGTTTTACATATGGGTTTCTTCTCGTAGATAACGTAACCATTGTTAATAATGAATCTCGTTGGTTTTTTCTGGAAGATAAAACTACAGTATATATTTCTTCCATTTAATGAGCGCCGTCTGCTAGATTGATAGGAAGATATTGTGCTTATAGAGTTTGCCCAATATTGTTAAGGCTAGGTTCAGTGTTTGAAGGATTGTTCCAATACTATTAGGAGTATAGTCTGTGCTCTAACGGTTGTTCCACTATTGTTAACGTTACGTTCAGTGTTGGAAGGATTGTTCCAATACTGTTAGGATTATAGTCTGTGTTCTAACGGTTGTTCCACTATTGTTAAGATTACGTTCAGTGTTGGAAGGATTGTTCTAATACTGTTAGGATTATAGTCTGTGCTCTAACGGTTGTTCCACTATTGTTAAGATTACGTTCAGTGTTGGAAGGATTGTTCTAATACTGTTAGGATTATAGTCTGTGCTCTAACGGTTGTTCCACTATTGTTAAGGCGAGGTTCAGTGTTTGAAGGATTGTTCCAATATTGTTAGGATTATAGTCTGTGCTCTAACGGTTGTTCCACTATTGTTAAGGTTACGTTCAGTGTTGGAAGGATTGTTCCAATACTGTTAGGATTATAGTCTGTGTTCTAACGGTTGTTCCACTATTGTTAAGATTACGTTCAGTGTTGGAAGGATTGTTCTAATACTGTTAGGATTATAGTCTGTGCTCTAACGGTTGTTCCACTATTGTTAAGGCGAGGTTCAGTGTTTGAAGGATTGTTCCAATATTGTTAGGATTATAGTCTGTGCTCTAACGGTTGTTCCACTATTGTTAAGGTTACGTTCAGTGTTGGAAGGATTGTTCCAATACTGTTAGGATTATAGTCTGTGTTCTAACGGTTGTTCCACTATTGTTAAGATTACGTTCAGTGTTGGAAGGATTGTTCTAATACTGTTAGGATTATAGTCTGTGCTCTAACGGTTGTTCCACTATTGTTAAGGCGAGGTTCAGTGTTTGAAGGATTGTTCCAATATTGTTAGGATTATAGTCTGTGCTCTAACGGTTGTTCCACTATTGTTAAGGTTACGTTCAGTGTTGGAAGGATTGTTCCAATACTGTTAGGATTATAGTCTGTGTTCTAACGGTTGTTCCACTATTGTTAAGATTACGTTCAGTGTTGGAAGGATTGTTCTAATACTGTTAGGATTATAGTCTGTGCTCTAACGGTTGTTCCACTATTGTTAAGGCTAGGTTCAGTGTTTGAAGGATTGTTCCAATACTGTTAGGATTACAGTCTGTGCTCTAACGGTTGTTCCACCATTGTTAAGGCTACGTTCAGTGTTGGAAGGATTGTTCTAATACTGTTAGGATTATAGTCTGTGCTCTAACGGTTGTTCCACCATTGTTAAGGCTAGGTTCAGTGTTGAAAGGATTGTTCTAATACTGTTAGGATTATAGTCTGTGTTCTAACGGTTGTTCCACCATTGTTATGGCTACGTTCAGTGTTGGAAGGATTGTTCCAATACTGTTGGGATTATAGTCTGTGCTCTAACGGTTGTTCCAATATTGTTAAGGCTACGTTCAGTGTTGGAAGGATTGTTCCAATACTGTTAGGATTATAGTCTGTGTTCTAACGGTTGTTCCAATATTGTTAAAGTTAGGGTCATTGTTGGACGGATTATTCTACTATTGTTAGGTTTTTGTGTTCTAATGGTTTTTCCAGCATTGTCAGGTTTATATTCTGTGTTCTAATGGATTCTCCTTTATTATCCGGTTTATATTCTGTGTTCTAATAGTTGTTCTAATATTGTCAGGTTTATATTCTGTGTTCTAATGGGGTTTCTAGTATTGTCAGGTTTATATTCTGTGTTCTAATGGATTCTCCTTTATTGTCCGGTTTATATTCTGTGTTCTAATAGTTGTTCTAATATTGTCAGGTTTATATTCTGTGTTCTAATGGGGTTTCTAGTATTGTCAGGTTTATATTCTGTGTTATAATGGGGTTTCTAGTATTGTCAGGTTTGTATTCTGTGTTCTAATGGTTGTTCCAATACTGTTAGGCTTATATTCTGTGTTCTAATGGTTGTTCCAATACTGTTAGGTTTATATTCTGTGTTTTAATGGTTGTTCCAATACTGTTAGGTTTATATTCTGTGTTCTAATGGTTGTTTCAATACTGTTAGTTTTATATTATGTGTTCTAATGGTTGTTCCAATACTGTTAGGTTTATATTTTGTGTTCTAATGGTTGTTCCAATACTGTTAGGTTTATATTCTGTGTTCTAATTGTTGTTCCAATCATTTTAAGAGTACGTAGGTTCTGTTCTCGGATACCTCATTGTTTTTGTTTATTTGCTAATGAAAGAAACTGACTCAGTACGGTAACCATAATTTTCCTCTGTGTTTTTGATTTTCGTTTGGGCTTTAGCCTTATCTGACTGACACGATGGAAGTAACAATATCTACTTTGTTCTAAAAATAGATTATTGTAACCCAAACATCATAACATTTTATGTTTGAAATCTAAAGAGATTAACCACATTACAAAACTCCAAATCACTTTATTTTAATGGATATTTGTGTGAAGTCACACATGGTAGTGATATAAATGTTTTTTTTTCAGTTTCATACTTTCACGAAGGCAGGTTTCCTATTGGTAAACAAGCTGTGTGAGGTTCGGCTTATGTTTCTACAAGTTTAAAAATAGCTTAATATAAACAAATCGTCACAACTCCTGCTGGGTCAGGTCTTCTGGAATTTCGTCACTAATAATGTACAGATATAAAGCCCAGTATAGAAGGTTGAGGATGGTGAACGTGAGAGGAAAGACAACCCTAGAGTAAGCGTCAACCTGGTCAGCTCGAGATGTTAATACGTCACAATTAACATATTCATAAATCTTGTTCGTTTTCTTTCTGAAGCGACTTCTGAACGTGTTTGTAAAACTTCTGTCAGACTCCATGTTCAACTGAACATCTTCTGGATCCTCCGGTTCACCTGTCGATGATTCCTGGTTCACCTCATCACTCTGGGTTACAAAGAAACACCACATGTAAACTCTTCACTTTGACCCCTGACATCAGAGTACACCAAGCACATGTTACTCAGACAACAACGGACTGTTACTGACAAAACATACATTAAGGTAGTTTAAACCAAATATAAGGGGCTGTTACTGGCAAGACATGCAATACGTCAATTTAAACACAACAGTCGGGCTATTACAAATAAGACAAACATTATGTGAGTTTAGACCTAAAACAAGGACTGTTACTGATAAGACATACATTATGTCAATTTAAACCTGAGACAAGGACTGTTACTGATAAGACATACATTATGTGAGTTTAGACCTGAGACAAAGGTTGTTACTAATAAGACATATATTATGTCAGTTTAAACCTGAGACAAGGACTGTTACTGATAAGACATACATTATGTCAGTTTAGACCTGAGACAAAGGTTGTTACTAATAAGACATACATTATGTCAGTTTAAACCTGAGACAAGGAGTGTTACTCATAAGACATACATTATGTCAGTTTAAACCTGAGACAAGGAATGTTACTCATAAGACATACATTATGTCAGTTTAAACCTGAGACAAGGACTGTTACTGATAAGACACACATTATGTCAGTTTAAACCTGAGACAAGGACTGTTACTGATAATACATACATTATGTCAGTTTAAACCTGAGACAAGGACTGTTACTGATAAGACACACATTATGTCAGTTTAAACCTGAGACAAGGAGTGTTACTCATAAGACATACATTATGTCAGTTTAAACCTGAGACAAGGACTGTTACTCATAAGACATACATTATGTCAGTTTAAACCTGAGACAAGGACTGTTACTGATAAGACATACATTATGTCAGTTTAAACCTGAGAGAAGGAGTGTTACTGATGAGACATACATTATGTCTGTTTAAACCTGAGAGAAGGAGTGTTACTTATAAGACATACATTATGTCAGTTTAAACCTGAGACAAGGACTGTTACTGATGAGACATACATTATGTCAGTTTAAACCTGAGACAAGGACTGTTACTGATGAGACATACATTATGTCTGTTTAAACCTGAGAGAAGGAGTGTTACTTATAAGACATACATTATGTCAGTTTAAACCTGAGACAAGGACTGTTACTGATGAGACATACATTATGTCAGTTTAAACCTGAGACAAGGACTGTTACTGATGAGACATACATTATGTCTGTTTAAACCTGAGAGAAGGAGTGTTACTTATAAGACATACATTATGTCAGTTTAAACCTGAGACAAGGACTGTTACTGATGAGACATACATTATGTCAGTTTAAACCTGAGACAAGGACTGTTACTGATAAGACATACATTATGTCTGTTTAAACCTGAGACAAGAACTGTTACTGATAAGACATATATTATGTCAGTTTAAACCTGAGACTAGGACTGTTACTGATAAGACATACATTATGTCAGTTTAAACCTGAGACAAGAACTGTTACTGATAAGACATACATTATATCAGTTTAAACCTGAGACAAGGACTGTTTGTAGTCCTTGCTGTAATTATCTTGCTTTCCTGCTTGACAATTTGAACTAATGACTTAACACTCGGGGGTATTACAGGACACACCTTGCTGTCTTCCTCTGAATTATCTGGGTTGGTTTCTTCTCTGTGTTGAAGACATTCACGTAGTCTTTCTGCATCAAAACGTTCCATTAGCTGCACACAGGCATATTCCACCATGGCAGCAAACACAAAAGCGAAACACATAATAAGAAACCAGTCTAGGGCAGTAGGATAGGCCACTTTAGGAAGAGAAGTTCTTCCTCCGAAACCCATTGTAACTAGGGTTAGCACAGTCATAGCACCTAGCAGAGAAAACTCTGTGAGTTAAACGTAAATTATGATGAATATAAGTGTTAAGATTCTATAAATCTGTCTTATAAGGTGTAGTAACTTAAGACTCGCTTTAAATAATTCAACTCTTATTGTCTTACAAATTCCATTAATACTAATAAAACTTACTTAGTTTGAGACGTATTAGTGTTAATGCCATTATTATACACTCTGATACACAATGGTGAAACATCTTGATGTGAGTCGTTTAATGTTTATACTCAAATAGTTGGCTAACGTTTAATGTCTATTGGATAATTTGTGGTAACGTGTTTTGGTGGACCTGTGATTAGATAATTTGTGGTAACGTGTTATAATGGTTCTGTGTATTAGATAATTTGTGGTAACGTGTTATAATGGTTCTGTGTATTAGATAATTTGTGGTAACGTGTTATAATGGTTCTGTGTATTAGATAATTTGTGGTAACGTGTTATAATGGTTCTGTGTATTAGATAATTTGTGGTAACGTGTTATAATGGTTCTGTGTATTAGATAATTTGTGGTAACGTGTTATGGTGGTCCTGCACATTAGATGATTTATGGTAACGTATTATGGTGGTCCTGTGTATTAGATAATTTGTGGTAACGTGTTATGGTGGTCCTGTGTGTTAGATAATTTGTAATAACCACCACAACAAAGCAGTAAATGTATAATTAAGAATACAATCTAAATTGGCACAAGGGTTCACTAGTGTAACAGTCGTTGTGTCTTCAGAACCTTCTCAGAAGATGGAACAGACACGTTTCGACTGTACCAGACTCACCGACTGCTACTCGGCCGGCAGCATCGTGCCGGTTTATCCAGAAAGCCACCCACGAAGCTCCTACAATCATAGCACAAGGTGTGTAGATTTGGAGGATGAAGTAACCCCTTCGTCGTATCAGTATAAATCTTGCCAGTAACGTTGAAGTTTCTCCTAAGAAACAAAGAGTTAAAATTGTTCTTGAGAACTGAGAGACGAAATGAATTATCAATCTAATGCCGAGCAGCAGGTCTATGAAACGGGAAACAAATACGTGGTATTTATATATATATTTAACTAGTAATAAAAAGATGAAGTGAAATGTGATTGTTATACACTGTGTTACATATATTGTATTTCGTTATAGTTAAGTATTAGTTATAAATAGACAATTATATTATTGATACTGCTTCGAATAGTATTAAATAAGGGAAGTAATTCATCCATGTGCTCGTTTCTGAACCCCGGTGTAACGATTTCAAATTACTCCCGTTTTCAAGTTACCCCCCGGTAATATGAAATCGTTTTCAGAGTATCGGGGGAGTAACATGAAATCGATTTCAAATTATCCCCCTTGATTTCAACTTACCCCCTCTTCTAACGGCGAAATGACAAACATAATGATTGTTTTTAATATTTGTAGTGCGTGTTGAGTACGTATCTAAGTACATGATAATAGACAAAAGGCCTATTATTTCTTTTATTAAAATTGATGATTTATATAAGATAAAAGGTATTTTAAGGGCTCGCCCTCGCCAGACCACAAGGTCTACATACTGTCTTCATTCAGTATATTGTAATTTATACATATTAATTTTTTTATATTTCTTTATGCGCACTGAAATAAAAATGAGTGATTGATAGCATGAGGTATAGAACATGATAAATATACGAATTTTTACATTATTATTAATGCGTTAATTTCATTTACATACACTGAGTGCGATAAGAACGTCTAGCATCTCAACAAACCGTCAAAACGAGTCTATCGGGAAGGGGGTAGTTTGAAATCAATTTCAGACTACCCCCCGGGGGTAACCTGAAAACGAATTTGCCCTACCCACCGGTAATATGAAAACGAATT
Organism: Tachypleus tridentatus; assembly: GCF_004210375.1. Lineage (NCBI taxonomy): Eukaryota > Metazoa > Arthropoda > Merostomata > Xiphosura > Limulidae > Tachypleus > Tachypleus tridentatus. Next base: position 115,825,655 of record NC_134827.1, read on the forward strand.
CAAATTACCAGGGGGTAACATTTACAGGGGTTAGTTTGAAATCGTTACACCGGGTAAAGAAACAAACATTAAACAAGTTACTAAGGCGATCTCTATTATAAACTATCTCACTGGTTTCAACAAAAACTGTTACTAATATGATTTTAATGAGGCGTGTCGACTGACACATAAAACGAATAGAAAAACAAACTCTATTAACCCCGTTTTCTTTTTCCTTTGCATCAAAGATATCTCAACTTTATTAATTACTTAGTGAAAGTTCAGACTTTATAGTGACTATAGTCGAATAGATCAATTTGATACAAGATCGTTTCAAATGTGCGTTTTTTTTTTATTTAGAATTAGCTATTTGGCAATATATATAAACTAAAGGACGAACAACATTTTGTCGTCTTTTATCCACTTTCGATACAGTCTTTTAAATATGACGTATTCTACGAAACCTTCACCGCATATTTTACAGTAAGAAATGACTAAATAGTGTTTAGTTGTTACAGTAAGATATGACCAGATAGTGTTTATTTGTTACAGTAGGATATGACCAGATAGTGTTTATTTCTTACAGTAAGATATAACCAGATAGTGTTTAGTTGTTACAGTAAGATATGACCAGATAGTGTTTAGTAGTTACAGTAACATATCACCAAATAGTGTTTAGTTGTTACAGTAAGATATGACCAAATAGTGTTTAGTTGTTACACTAAGATATTACGAGATAGTGTATAGTTGTTACAGTAAGATATAACCAGATAGTGTTTAGTTATTACAGTAAGATATGACCAGATAGTGTTTAGTAGTTACAGTAACATATGACCAAATAGTGTTTAGTTGTTACAGTAAGATATGACCAAATAGTGTTTAGTTGTTACAGTAAGATATGACCAAATAGTGTTTAGTAGTTACAGTAAGATATGATAAGATAGTGTTTAGTTGTTACAGTAAGATATGACCAGATAGTGTTTAGTTTATTTACAGTAAGATATGACCAGATAGTGTTTAGTTGTTACAGTAAGATATGACCAGATAGTGTTTAGTTGTTACAGTAAGATATGACCAGATAGTGTTTAGTAGTTACAGTAAGATATGATCAGATAGTGTTTAGTTGTTACAGTAAGATATGACCAGATAGTGTTTAGTTGTTACAGTAAAATATGACCAAATAGTGTTTAGTTGTTACAGTAAGATATGACCAGATAGTGTTTAGTTGTTACAGTAAGATATGACCAAATAGTGTTTAGTTGTTACAGTAGGATATGACCAGATAGTGGTTAGTTGTTTACAGTAAGATATGACCAGATAGTGTTTATTTGTTTACAGTAGGTTATGACAGAGATAGTGTTTAGTTGTTACTGTAAGATATGACCAGATTGTGTTTAGTTGTTAGAGTAAGATATGACCAGATAGTGTTTAGTTGTTACAGTAAGATATGACCAAATAGTGTTTAGTAGTTACAGTAAGATATGACCAGATAGTGTTTATTTTTTACAGTAGGATATGACCAGATAGTGTTTAGTTGTTACACTAAGATATTACGAGATAGTGTATAGTTGTTACAGTAAGATATAACCAGATAGTGTTTAGTTGTTACAGTAAGATATCACCAGATAGTGTTTAGTAGTTACAGAAAGATATGACCAAATAGTGTTTAGTTGTTAGAGTAAGATATCACCAGATAGTGTTTAGTAGTTACAGTAAGATATGACCAGATAGTGTTTATTTGTTACAGTAGGATATGACCAGATACTGGTTAGTTGTTTACAGTAAGATATGACCAGATAGTGTTTAGTTGTTACAGTAGGATATGACCAGATAGTGTTTAGTAGTTACAGTAAAATATGATCAGATAGTGTTTAGTTGTTACAGTAAGATATGACCAGATAGTGTTTAGTTATTTACAGTAAGATATGATCAAATAGTGTTTAGTTGTTACAATAAGATATGACCAGATAGTGTTTAGTTGTTTACAGTAAGATATGACTAAATAGTGTTTAGTAGTTATAGTAAGATATGATCAAATAGTGTTTAGTTGTTACTCTAAGATATAACTAGATAGTGTTTAGTTGTTACAGTAAGATATGACCAGATAGTCTTTATTTGTTACAGTAGGATATGACCAGATACTGGTTAGTTGTTACAGTAAGATATGACCAGATAGTGTTTATTTGTTACAGTAGGATATGACCAGATAGTGTTTATTTCTTACAGTAAGATATAACCAGATAGTGTTTAGTTGTTACAGTAAGATATGACCAGATAGTGTTTAGTAGTTACAGTAACATATGACCAAATAGTGTTTAGTTATTTACAGTAAGATATGACCAAATAGTGTTTAGTTGTTACACTAAGATATTACGAGATAGTGTATAGTTGTTACAGTAAGATATAACCAGATAGTGTTTAGTTATTACAGTAAGATATGAACAGATAGTGTTTAGTAGTTACAGTAACATATGACCAAATAGTGTTTAGTTGTTACAGTAACATATGAGTAAATAGTGTTTAGTTGTTACAGTAGGATATGACCAGATAGTGTTTAGTTATTTACAGTAAGATATGACCAAATAGTGTTTAGTAGTTACAGTAAGATATGATAAGATAGTGTTTAGTTGTTACAGTAAGATATGACCAGATAGTGTTTAGTTGTTACAGTAAGATATGACCAAATAATGTTTAGTAGTTACAGTAAGATATGATAAGATAGTGTTTAGTTGCTACAGTAAGATATGACCAGATAGTGTTTAGTTGTTACAGTAAGATATGACCAAATAGTGTTTAGTAGTTACAGTAAGATATGATAAGATAGTGTTTAGTTGTTACAGTAAGATATGACCAGATAGTGTTTAGTTGTTACAGTAAGATATGACCAGATAGTGTTTAGTTGTTACAGTAAGATATGACCAGATAGTGTTTAGTTGTTACAGTAAGATATGACCAGATAGTGTTTAGTAGTTACAGTAAGATATGATCAGATAGTGTTTAGTTGTTACAGTAAGATATGACCAGATAGTGTTTAGTTGTTACAGTAAAATATGACCAAATAGTGTTTAGTTGTTACAGTAAGATATGACCAGATAGTGTTTAGTTGTTACAGTAAGATATGACCAAATAGTGTTTAGTTGTTACAGTAGGATATGACCAGATAGTGGTTAGTTGTTACAGTAAGATATGACCAGAGAGTGTTTAGTCGTTACAGTAAGATATAACCAGATAGTGTTTAGTTGTTACAGTAAGATATGACCAGATAGTGTCTTGTAGTTACAGTAAGATATGACCAGATAGTGTTTATTTGTTACAGTAGGATATGACCAGATACTGGTTAGTTGTTACAGTAAGATATGACCAAATAGTGTTTAGTTGTTACACTAAGATATGACGAGATAGTGTTTAGTTGTTACAGTAAGATATGACCAGATAGTGTTTAGTAGTTACAGTAACATATGACCAAATAGTGTTTAGTTGTTACAGTCAGATATGACCAGATAGTGTTTAGTTGTTGCAGTAAGATAAGACCAGATAGTGTTTAGTAGTTACAGTAAGATATGACCAGATAGTGTTTATTTGTTACAGTAGGATATGACCAGATAGTGGTTAGTTGTTACAGTAAGATATGACCAGATAGTGTTTATTTGTTACAGTAGGTTATGACGAGATAGTGTTTAGTTGTTACAGTAAGATATGACCAGATTGTGTTTAGTTGTTAGAGTAAGATATGACCAGATAGTGTTTAGTTGTTACAGTAAGATATGACCAAATAGTGTTTAGTAGTTACAGTAAGATATGACTAGATAGTGTTTATTTTTTACAGTAGGATATGACCAGATAGTGTTTATTTTTTACAGTAGGATATGACCAGATAGTGTTTAGTTGTTACACTAAGATATTACGAGATAGTGTATAGTTGTTACAGTAAGATATAACCAGATAGTGTTTAGTTTATTTACAGTAAGATATCACCAGATAGTGTTTAGTAGTTACAGTAAGATATGACCAAATAGTGTTTAGTTGTTAGAGTAAGATATCACCAGATAGTGTTTAGTAGTTACAGTAAGATATGACCAGATAGTGTTTATTTATTTACAGTAGGATATGACCAGATACTGGTTAGTTATTTACAGTAAGATATGACCAGATAGTGTTTAGTTGTTACAGTAGGATATGACCAGATAGTGTTTAGTAGTTACAGTAAAATATGATCAGATAGTGTTTAGTTGTTACAGTAAGATATGACCAGATAGTGTTTAGTTGTTACAGTAAGATATGATCAAATAGTGTTTAGTTGTTACAATAAGATATGACCAGATAGTGTTTAGTTGTTACAGTAAGATATGACTAAATAGTGTTTAGTAGTTATAGTAAGATATGATCAAATAGTGTTTAGTTGTTACTCTAAGATATAACTAGATAGTGTTTAGTTGTTACAGTAAGATATGACCAGATAGTCTTTATTTGTTACAGTAGGATATGACCAGATACTGGTTAGTTATTTACAGTAAGATATGACCAGATAGTGTTTAGTTGTTTTAGTAAGATATGACCAGATAGTGTTTAGTAGTTACAGTAAGATATGACCAGATAGTGTTTATTTATTTACAGTAGGATATGACCAGATACTGGTTAGTTATTTACAGTATGATATGACCAGATAGTGTTTATTTGTTACAGTAGGATATGACCAGATTGTGTTTAGTTGTTACAGTAAGATATGACCAGATAGTGTTTAGTAGTTACAGTAAGATATGACCAGATAGTGTTTATTTGTTACAGTAGGATATGACCAGATACTGGTTAGTTGTTATTTACAGTAAGATATGACCAGATAGTGTTTAGTTGTTACAGTAAGATATGACCAGATAGTGTTTAGTTGTTACAGTAGGATATGACCAGATAGTGTTTAGTAGTTACAGTAAGATATGACCAGATAGTGTTTATTTATTTACAGTAGGATATGACCAGATACTGGTTAGTTATTTACAGTAGGATATGACCAGATACTGGTTAGTTATTTACAGTAAGATATGACCAGATAGTGTTTATTTGTTACAGTAGGATATGACCAGATACTGGTTAGTTGTTACAGTAGGATATGACCAGATACTGGTTAGTTGTTACAGTAAGATATGACCAGATAGTGTTTATTTGTTACAGTAGGATATGACCAGATAGTGTTTAGTTGTTACAGTAAGATATGACCAAATAGTGTTTAGTTGTTAGAGTAAGATATCACCAGATAGTGTTTAGTAGTTACAGTAAGATATGACCAGATAGTGTTTATTTGTTACAGTAGGATATGACCAGATACTGGTTAGTTGTTACAGTAAGATATGACCAGATAGTGTTTAGTTATTTACAGTAGGATATGACCAGATAGTGTTTAGTAGTTACAGTAAAATATGACCAGATAGTGTTTAGTTTTATTTACAGTAAGATATGACCAGATAGTGTTTAGTTATTTACAGTAAGATATGATCAAATAGTGTTTAGTTATTTACAATAAGATATGACCAGATAGTGTTTAGTTATTTACAGTAAGATATGACTAAATAGTGTTTAGTAGTTATAGTAAGATATGATCAAATAGTGTTTAGTTGTTACTCTAAGATATAACTAGATAGTGTTTAGTTGTTACAGTAAGATATGACCAGATAGTCTTTATTTGTTACAGTAGGATATGACCAGATACTGGTTGGTTATTTACAGTAAGATATGACCAGATAGTGTTTAGTTGTTTTTTAGTAAGATATGACCAGATAGTGTTTAGTAGTTACAGTAAGATATGACCAGATAGTGTTTATTTATTTACAGTAGGATATGACCAGATACTGGTTAGTTATTTACAGTATGATATGACCAGATAGTGTTTATTTAGTTTTACAGTAGGATATGACCAGATTGTGTTTAGTTGTTACAGTAAGATATGACCAGATAGTGTTTAGTAGTTACAGTAAGATATGACCAGATAGTGTTTATTTGTTACAGTAGGATATGACCAGATACTGGTTAGTTGTTACAGTAAGATATGACCAGATAGTGTTTAGTTGTTACAGTAAGATATGACCAGATAGTGTTTAGTTGTTACAGTAGGATATGACCAGATAGTGTTTAGTAGTTACAGTAAGATATGACCAGATAGTGTTTAGTAGTTACAGTAAAATATGATCAGATAGTGTTTAGTTGTTACAGTAAGATATGACCAGATAGTGTTTAGTTGTTACAGTAAGATATGATCAAATAGTGTTTAGTTGTTACAATAAGATATGACCAGATAGTGTTTAGTTGTTACAGTAAGATATGACTAAATAGTGTTTAGTAGTTATAGTAAGATATGATCAAATAGTGTTTAGTTGTTACTCTAAGATATAACTAGATAGTGTTTAGTTGTTACAGTAAGATATGACCAGATAGTCTTTATTTGTTACAGTAGGATATGACCAGATACTGGTTAGTTGTTACAGTAAGATATGACCAGATAGTGTTTAGTTGTTTTAGTAAGATATGACCAGATAGTGTTTAGTAGTTACAGTAAGATATGACCAGATAGTGTTTATTTGTTACAGTAGGATATGACCAGATACTGGTTAGTTGTTACAGTATGATATGACCAGATAGTGTTTATTTGTTACAGTAGGATATGACCAGATTGTGTTTAGTTGTTACAGTAAGATATGACCAGATAGTGTTTAGTAGTTACAGTAAGATATGACCAGATAGTGTTTATTTGTTACAGTAGGATATGACCAGATACTGGTTAGTTGTTACAGTAAGATATGACCAGATAGTGTTTAGTTGTTACAGTAAGATATGACCAGATAGTGTTTAGTTGTTACAGTAGGATATGACCAGATAGTGTTTAGTAGTTACAGTAAGATATGACCAGATAGTGTTTATTTGTTACAGTAGGATATGACCAGATACTGGTTAGTTGTTACAGTAGGATATGACCAGATACTGGTTAGTTGTTACAGTAAGATATGACCAGATAGTGTTTATTTGTTACAGTAGGATATGACCAGATACTGGTTAGTTGTTACAGTAAGATATGACCAGATACTGGTTAGTTGTTACAGTAAGATATGACCAGATAGTGTTTATTTGTTACAGTAGGATATGACCAGATAGTGTTTAGTTGTTACAGTAAGATATGACCAGATACTGGTTATTTGTTACAGTAAGATGTGACCAGATAGTGTTTAGTAGTTACAGTAAGATATAACCAGATAGTGTTCATTGGTTACAGTAAGATATGACCAGATAGTGTTCATTGGTTACAGTAGGATATGACCAGATACTGGTTAGTTGTTACAGTAAGATATGACCAGATAGTGTTTAGTTGTTGTTTCTGTCACTTTTCTTAATTTTCTTTATATAGAAGTTTATTTGTTACAAATATTTGTGATTCTTTTTGGTATTTCACTGTTAGGGACATTTGTATACGTTATATTTTATTGTACTAAACACTTGTTCATAGTTAAGGCCTTAACTAGAGTCGCTTGTTGTACTCCCTTGAGTAATGACAAAAAAACCGTTAACAACATTCTAAACAATCAAATTTCGTCTATTTAGCTAAAAATACTGTTAACAGCTAGGATACCTAATCCCTAGGATACTTAATGGTAAAGCAATGCATTTTATTTTTTATAAGTGAGAACATATTTAGTTACTTTTATCATCAGTATTTTCATTTTCTTTTTTCTTTATCTAGGAACCTCTTGTTCTGCTCGCAAATTATATTCAATACCACTGTCTATCATTGTGTATCATTTTTTTATCATCTTTTACCACTGTCAATTAATATGCATCATTGTCCATTATCCTCTAACACTGTCAATCAATATGCATCATTGTCCATTATCCTCTAACACTGTCAATCAATATGCATCATTGTCCATTATCCTCTAACACTGTCAATCAATATGCCTCATTGTCCATTATCCTCTAACACTGTCAATCAATATGCATCATTGTCCATTGTCCTCTAACGCTGTCAATCAATATGCATCATTGTCCATTGTCTTTCTAACACTTGTCAATCAATATGCATCATTGTCCATTGTCATCTAACGCTTGTCAATCAATATGCATTCATTGTCCATTGTCTTCTAACACTGTCAATCAATATGCATCATTGTCCATTGTCATCTAACTTGCTGTCAATCAATATGCATCATTGTCCATTATCTCTCTAACTTGCTGTCAATCAATATGCATCATTGTCCATTGTCATCTAACACTGCTGTCAATCAGTATGCATCATTGTCCATTATCATCTAACACTGTCGATCAATATGCGTCATTGTCCGTTGATCTTTTAACACTGTCAATCAGTATGCCTCATTGTCTCATTATCCTCTAACACTGTCAATCAGTATGCATCATTGTCCGTTGTCTCATCTATTTGCTGTCTGATCAGTATGCGTCATTGTCCATTGTCATCTAACGCTGTCAGATCAGTATGCATCATTGTCCGTTGTTCATCTAACACTGTCATCCCATCAGTATGCATCATTGTCATTGTCCTCTAACACTGTCAATCAATATGCATCGTTGTCCATTGTCCTCTAACACTGTCAATCAGTATGCATCATTGTCCATTGTCCTCTAACACTGTCAATCAGTATGCATCATTGTCCATTGATCCTCTAACGCTGTCAATCAGTATGCATCATTGTCCATTGTCTTCTAACACTGTCAATCAATATGCCTCATTGTCCATTATCCTCTAACACTGTCAATCAATATGCATCATTGTCCATTGTCCTCTAACACTGTCAATCAATATGCATCATTGTCCATTGTCCTCTAACACTGTCAATCAATATGCATCATTGTCCATTGTCCTCTAACACTGTCAATCAATATGCATTATTGTCCTCTAACACTGTCAATAATTTATTATGATTATAACAATGACGACTAGCACCAGTTGGATTACAATTTACTGTTATATGTACCATTATCGTTTGTTTACATACTGCTTTGTTGGACAACGTAACCATTTTTCAGGCACCTTAACACTTGAAATATAACATTAAAACATGCATGTTTTAAACATAAACGGGAACAGAAACAAAAGAAACTAATACATAAACATGTTTCACAAATTCCCGTGTTTCTCACTTGAATCAATATTTTTATCTCAGGGATCGACTAAATGACCCGCCTGGTTACGTGTATAAGGAAGAAATGAAATGTTGCTTGATGACGTAACAAATGTGTTGTACTTTGTTTCACAAATCGAAAGCATCGAGCATCATTATTTACTGTAACAGTGAAGAAACGAAATTAATATAGATGGCGCTTTTCAATTATAATATACAACACAATATTTTACCAAAGATAACATATAAAGAGAAACAAATAATGGGTTATAAAATCGTTTAGCTAAACTATTGTAAATAAGAAAACACTTTGTGAAATATGTTCATACGATAAACGTTTCAACCTCAGACACAAGATAAAATACCTTTCAAGCTTTCAGTTTTGTTTTATAACAGATGATTTACTAATCACAACTACTTAAGTAGAAGTCCGTGTTATATAACAGATGATTTACTAATCACAACTACTTACGTAGAAGTCCGTGTTATATAACAGATGATTTACCAATCAGAACAACTTACGTAAAAGTCGGTGTTATATAACAGATGATTTACTAATCACAACTACTTACGTAGAAGTCCGTGTTATATAACAGATGATTTACCAATCACAACTACTTATGTAGAAGTCCGTGTTATATAACAGATGATTTACAAATCAGAACAACTTACGTAAAAGTCGGTGTTATATAACAGATGATTTACCAATCAGAACAACTTACGTAAAAGTCGGTGTTATATAACAGATGATTTACTAATCACAACTACTTAAGTAGAAGTCCGTGTTATATAACAGATGATTTACCAATCAGAACAACTTACGTAAAAGTCCGTGTTATATAACAGATGATTTACCAATCAGAACAACTTATGTAAAAGTCGGTGTTATATAACAGATGATTTACCAATCAGAACAACTTACGTAAAAGTCCGTGTTTTATGGTTAAGTTTCCTGTACTAATTTTTGCGAACTCATACTGAGAGAGTATCACCCCCTGGGATATAGTGACGGGGTCCGTTTCTTTCCATTTGTATATGACGTCATTTGTTGCATAACCATCTGTTCAAATAATCCACAAAAATAAGTTTTACGCCTTTGTAAAAGATATACACTTGAAGACATTATAACACTTGGACTGTTTTATGGGTAAAGGAGGTAATCAGTAACCAGCGTGGACTTTTGTAAAATTTTCAGTTGTGACAACAGCACCGTACCAGATATACATGCAAGAAGTTTCCTATAAACATAGACTTGACTATGTTTTATTTTAATAATATTTATATATGGAAAGTGATTACTGAAACCAACACATATTTAAATAATTATATACTTGTCTTAAGGAAACCAAATTTCATCAGTTACGTACATACAAAGTTACATACGTACAGAGTTACAAACGTTGTTACGTATAGAGTTACATTGAGAGTTACATGCAGACTGTCAAAGCGAGTTAGATACAGACTGTTAGAGTTACTTACAGATTTACAAACAGGCTTACATACAGAGTTACATACAGACTGTCAAACAGAGTTACATACAGTTGTCAAACAGAGTTACATACACAGTTACATACACACTGTCAAACAGAGTTACATACACAGTTACATACAGACTGTCAAACAGAGTTACATACACAGTTACATACAGACTGTCAAACAGAGTTACATACACAGTTACATACAGACTGTCAAACAGAGTTACATACACAGTTACAAACAGACTGTCAAACAGAGATACATACACAGTTACATACACACTGTCAAACAGAGTTACATACAGACTGTCAAACAGAGTTACATACAGACTGTCAAACAGAGTTACATACACAGTTATATACAGACTGTCAAAGAGAGTTACATACACAGTTACATACACACTGTCAAAGAGAGTTACATACACACAGTTACATTCAGACTGTCAAACAGAGTTACATACAGTTATATACAGACTGTTAAAGATGTTTTGTTATTATCAGTCAGCACTGTTTTCAGATTCCTCGAGTTTCGTTGGACATGCCTCTTGAGTTGAAGGTGTTTGTCTGGGAATCACACTTGACTAGTTCTGTCTGCAGAGACTGGTTTTGGTTCTGTGTTTGTTAGAAACTACTTAACAGAATGGCGGATATGAGACGATCTTTTGTTGGAAGGTTAAAAGAAGTCCATCGTCAAATGTTAACTCGAAAGAAAGAATAAATTTTATGAGGAAAATGAATTCAAAGGTGAACTTTTGTTCTCTTACAACAAGTAGCTTGTAACAGGACAGCAGAAACATAACACATATCATCTTCCTGTCTCAACAGGTGTTATTGTGTGCAGATCACACTATGGAGTCACATAGTATAGAACACACATGACTTACTAGCTTATTTCTTCATAGGACAGAAGTTAACTTACAGCTTCCAATTTCAGAAGACAAGCCTGTGTGTCAAGTGGATATTTTCTCAAGTGCATTGGACAGCTGGCTTTGATTGTTAATCTGTGAAGAGAAACCAAATATAGCATGGTTAATCTGTGAAGGAAAATATACAAAGTAGAGTTTCTTGTAGGTTTACTTGTAAAACAATAAGAAATGGAAGAGGATTACTGTCATTGGTGGTTAACCTTTCAAAACACAAACGTGTCTGGTATTCACGAGACAGGAGTGGAAAGAGATACAAAATAAGACATTTTATTTGTTGTTTAGAATATAAATATGAAATCAAAACAGGCTACGTGGCTCTGGTAGTTACACTGTAAAACTAAGCCATTGATTCATTTATCTAACGATCTGAAAAATAAACAAAACATAATTTGTAGGTTAAAGCGTGCAAAGATAAATAAACTGTATATCTGTATTTGATGGCTAAGGTGTGATAAACTAACACAGGATTATTGTGTAAAACCAATCTATAGGTGTTAGACAATACTGTCCTGACTGGTATACTAGTATAAAACTAAGTTATATGTGTTAGAGTATACTATCTTGACTGGTACACTAGTATAAAACTAAGTTATAAGTATGAGACTACATTGTCCTGATTGGTACACTAGTACAAAATCAAGTTACAGGCGTTAGAGTATACTATCCTGACTGGTAGAGTAGAAAACTGCGATACAGAAAGCTTGTTTGGCTGATATATTTCTATAAAGCAAAGTTCTCCAACAACAGATTTCTTCCTTAACTGATAGATTGATATAAAGTCATGCTGGCCTGACTGCTAAACTGATATAAAGTCAAGCTGGCCTGACTGCTAAACTGATATCAAGTTAAGCTGGCCTGACTGCTAAACTGATATAAAGTTAAGCTGGCCTGACTGCTAAACTGATATAAAGTCAAGCTGCCTGACTGGTAAACTGATATAAAGTCAAGCTGGCCTAACTGCTAAACTGATATAAAGTCAAGCCGGTCTGACTGCTAAACTGATATAAAGTCAAACTGGCCTGACTGCTAAACTGATATAAAGTCAAGCTGCCTGACTGGTAAACTGATATCAAGTCAAGCTGGCCTGACTGCTAAACTGATATCAAGTTAAGCTGACCTGACTGCTAAACTGATATCAAGTCAAGCTGGCCTGACTGCTAAATTGATATCAAGTTAAGCTGGCCTGACTGGTAAACTGATATAAAGTCAAGCTGGCCTGACTGCTAAACTGATATAAAGTCAAACTGGCCTGACTGCTAAACTGATATAAAGTTAAGCTGCCTGACTGGTAAACTGATATCAAGTCAAGCTGGCCTGACTGCTAAACTGATATCAAGTTAAGCTGACCTGACTGCTAAACTGATATCAAGTCAAGCTGGCCTGACTGCTAAACTGATATAAAGTCAAACTAGCCTGACTGCTAAACTGATATATAGTCAAGCTGCCTGACTGGTAAACTGATATCAAGTCAAGCTGGCCTGACTGCTAAACTGATATCAAGCTAAGCTGGCCTGACTGGTAAACTGATATCAAGTCAAGCTGACCTGACTGCTAAACTGATATATAGTCAAGCTGCCTGACTGGTAAACTGATATATAGTCAAGCTGCCTGACTGGTAAACTGATATCAAGTCAAGCTGGCCTGACTGCTAAACTGATATCAAGCTAAGCTGGCCTGACTGGTAAACTGATATAAAGTCAAGCTGGCCTGACTGCTAAACTGATATCAAGTTAAGCTGACCTGACTGCCAAACTGATATCAAATTAAGCTGGCCTGACTGCTAAACTGATATAAAGTCAAGCTCTTGAATGCCACTAACAGAAAGAATGGGAAAAATGAGAAACTCGAAAACTGAAGTCGTGCATACGAAATGTTCAGTTTTGTGAAACGCCCCCTGGTCTGCAAAGTTACAACGCAAGAAAGCGGATTTCGATACCCATGGTGGGTAAAGCACAGATTGTGCAGATTTGTGCTTCACTTCAAACAAACGTATTATTTCAAGTCTCTCGAGCTAAGTTTTATTTTGCACGATTTGGGTGTTGACTCGCTTAAGGCAAGTACCACATGACACTGCGTTTCAACGGCCGTTACCCGTTGTCGCAAGGTTCCGTCTGTCAAGAAATTATGGGATATTCACGACCAGAAAGTGCTGCGTTTGTGGAGATATATGGGCAGTTGAAAACTATCTAGATAGTTTAATATATCGTTACACTGAATTTTAGAACGTGTACTTTTGAGGCCGTCAAAGGCGATGCACAGAAGTGTGTTAATTTACTAGACAGACTAGCTTCGGTAAGCACAATTTTTTGTGAGGGGACTGAACTTTGCTCAACTCTATTGTAACAAATAAAGGTCGCTGATAACACTATGTGTTTATGTCGATTAGAAAAAATCTTACCACACTATAATATATCATTCGAGGCAGTAAAACGAAAATTTCTAGACATAATAAGATTTTCACTGTGAGACAGTGTTTTACATCAATATGTAATCAATATGTAAAATTTTCTAATTTATAAAAATAAAAGAGCGTGTCTGCGCGCGCGCGCATGTGTGACCACTGTAACTCAAGAAGGAAAGAACTAGAAACATGAAATTTTGTACCCGTACTAAGTGGATATTATTGTTGTGCAAGTGGGTATTATTACTTGTCTATGTTCGTGAATTTGTGCACGAGCGCATGCTTTCGTGAGGCTTTTGTATGTTTAACATGAAGCACAAAGATACACAATGAGCTATCTGTGCTCTGTCCACCAAGAGTATCGAAACCCGGTTTCTAGCGGTGTGAGTCTGCATAATACCTCAGTGCCAATAGGGGGCTTTGGTGAGGCAAGCTGGCGAAAAACCAAATTGGAAAAAATATGCCATAGCTCCAAGGAAATAGCGTAGAAACTTGAAATAATGCACCTATACTAATTTGACCGTGAGGGTATGCAACTGAGTATTATTACTTATCTCATTTACGTGCGTGGATGCGAACGCTTTTTTTTAGCAAGGAAATCCAGCTAAAACCAGATAGAAAAGGAATGATTCTTTATATTACAAATAGAAATCACACTAACATCAACAACACATTAACATAAACTACATATTAACATATACTGTACATTAACATAAAGTGTATATATACATAAAGTATACATTAACATAAACTGTATATTAATATTAACTACATATTAACATAAACATTATTATTACTTTTATTTTAAGTGTAGGCGCAACTTCTCTTTAAAAACAGAAACACAAATTACACAAACACATGTAATGATCTATCCAGATAGTGCCTGTGTTGTCATAATCTATACAGATGGTGTCTGAGTTGTAATAACCTATAAGGATGGTATCTGAGTTGTAATAATCTGTCCCCCGCTGGTATAGCGGTAAGTCTACGGATTTACAACGCTAAAATCAAGGATTCGATTCCTCTCGGCCAGCTCAGCAGATAGCCCGATGTGCTATAAGAAAACACACACTGTCTAGCTTACATTTGTTCTTGTAGTCACACACACACACACACTGTCTAGCTTACATTGGTTCTTGTAGTCACAAACACACACACTGTCTAGCTTACATTGGTTCTTGGTGTCACACACAAACTCTCTAGTTTATATTGGTTTTTTGGTGTCACACACACTCTAGCTTACATTGGTTCTTGGTGTTGGATATGTAATGCATAACCTTTGTTTGCTTGTAATACAAAAAGCTACACAACAGGCTATCTTTGCTCTGCCCGCCACAGTAATCGAAATACACAGAGATGTTTAGCGGTGTGAATCCTCAAACATACCGGTGTGAGTCTTCAAACATACCGGTGTGAGTCTTCAAACATACCGGTGTGAGTCCTCAAACATACCGGTGTGCCACTGGGAGCTAATCCTTCATAACTAACTTCGGGTATTATAAAGAAACAACTCATAAGTATATCCATGTTTCTTGTGTTCTGTATCTCTAGATCAAACTACTCATGAGTTATGTAAGTATATCCAGGTTTCTTGTGTTCTGTATCTCTAGATCAAACTACTCATGAGTTTTGTAAGTATATCCATGTTTCTTGTGTTCTGTATCTCTAGATCAAACTACTCATGAGTTATGTAAGTATATCTATGTTTCGTATGTTCTGTATCTCGAGATCAAACTACTCATGAGTTATGTAAGTATATCTATGTTTCGTATGTTCTGTATCTCGAGATCAAACTACTCATGAGTTATGTAAGTATATTCAGGATTCGTATGTTCTGTATCTCTAGATCAAACTACTCATTAGTTATGTAAGTATATCCATGTTTCTTGTGTTCTGTATCTCTAGATCAAACAACTCATGAGTTTTGTAAGTATATCCATGTTTCTTGTGTTCTGTATCTTTAGATCAAACTACTCACGAGATATGTAAATATATCGAAGTATCTTGTGTTTCTGTATCTCTAGATAAAACTACTCATGAGTTATGCAAGTATATCCAGGTTTCTTGTGTTTTGTATCTCTAGATCAAACTACTCATGAGTTATGTAAGTATATCCATGTTTCTTGTGTTCTGTATCTCTAGATCAAACTACTCATGAGTTATGTAAGTATATCCATGCTTTTTGTGTTCTGTATCTCTAGATCAAACTACTCATGAGTTATGTAAGTATATCCAGGTTTCTTGTGTTCTGTATCTCTAGATCAAACTACTCATGAGTTTTGTAAGTATATCCATGTTTCTTGTGTTCTGTATCTCTAGATCAAACTACTCATGAGTTTTGTAAGTATATCCATGTTTCTTGTGTTCTGTATCTCTAGATCAAACTACTCATGAGTTATGTAAGTATATCCATGTTTCGTATGTTCTGTATCTCGAGATCAAACTACTCATGAGTTATGTAAGTATATCCAGGTTTCGTATGTTCTGTATCTCTAAATCAAACTACTCATGAGTTACGTAAGTATATCCATGTTTCTTGTGTTCTGTATCTCTAGATCAAACTACTCATGAGTTATGTAAGTATATCCATGTTTCTTGTGTTCTGTATCTCTAGATCAAACTACTCATGAGTTTTGTAAGTATATCCATGTTTCTTGTGTTCTGTATCTTTAGATCAAACTACTCACGAGATATGTAAATATATCGAAGTATCTTGTGTTCTATATCTCAAGAACAAACTACTCATGAGTTATGCAAGTATATCCAGGTTTCTTCTGTTTTGTATCTCTAGATCAAACTACTCATGAGTTATGTAAGTATATCCAGGTTTCTTGTGTTCTGTATCTCTAGATCAAACTACTCATGAGTTTT
This sequence comes from Tachypleus tridentatus, assembly GCF_004210375.1. Taxonomy (NCBI): domain Eukaryota; kingdom Metazoa; phylum Arthropoda; class Merostomata; order Xiphosura; family Limulidae; genus Tachypleus; species Tachypleus tridentatus. The sequence goes on from NC_134827.1 coordinate 115,842,423, forward strand.
GTAAGTATATCCATGTTTCGTATGTTCTGTATCTCGAGATCAAACTACTCATGAGTTACGTAAGTATATCCAGGTTTCGTATGTTCTGTATCTCTAAATCAAACTACTCATGAGTTACGTAAGTATATCCATGTTTCTTGTGTTCTGTATCTCTAGATCAAACTACTCATGAGTTTTGTAAGTATATCCATGTTTCTTGTGTTCTGTATCTTTAGATCAAACTACTCATGAGATATGTAAATATATCGAAGTATCTTGTGTTTCTGTATCTCTAGATAAAACTACTCATGAGTTATGCAAGTATATCCAGGTTTCTTGTGTTCTGTATCTCTAGATCAAACTACTCATGAGTTATGTAAGTATATCCAGGTTTCGTATGTTCTGTATCTCGAGATCAAACTACTCATGAGTTATGTAAGTATATTCAGGATTCGTATGTTCTGTATCTCTAGATCAAACTACTCATGAGTTATGTAAGTATATCCATGTTTCTTGTGTTCTGTATCTCTAGATCAAACAACTCATGAGTTTTGTAAGTATATCCATGTTTCTTGTGTTCTGTATCTTTAGATCAAACTACTCACGAGATATGTAAATATATCGAAGTATCTTGTGTTTCTGTATCTCTAGATAAAACTACTCATGAGTTATGCAAGTATATCCAGGTTTCTTGTGTTTTGTATCTCTAGATCAAACTACTCATGAGTTATGTAAGTATATCCATGTTTCTTGTGTTCTGTATCTCTAGATCAAACTACTCATGAGTTATGTAAGTATATCCATGCTTTTTGTGTTCTGTATCTCTAGATCAAACTACTCATGAGTTATGTAAGTATATCCAGGTTTCTTGTGTTCTGTATCTCTAGATCAAACTACTCATGAGTTTTGTAAGTATATCCATGTTTCTTGTGTTCTGTATCTCTAGATCAAACTACTCATGAGTTTTGTAAGTATATCCATGTTTCTTGTGTTCTGTATCTCTAGATCAAACTACTCATGAGTTATGTAAGTATATCCATGTTTCATATGTTCTGTATCTCGAGATCAAACTACTCATGAGTTATGTAAGTATATCCAGGTTCGTATGTTCTGTATCTCTAAATCAAACTACTCATGAGTTACGTAAGTATATCCATGTTTCTTGTGTTCTGTATCTCTAGATCAAACTACTCATGAGTTATGTAAGTATATCCATGTTTCTTGTGTTCTGTATCTCTAGATCAAACTACTCATGAGTCTTGTAAGTATATCCATGTTTCTTGTGTTCTGTATCTTTAGATCAAACTACTCACGAGATATGTAAATATATCGAAGTATCTTGTGTTCTATATCTCAAGAACAAACTACTCATGAGTTCTGTAAGTATATCCAGGTTTCGTTGTGTTCTATATCTCAAGAACAAACTACTCATGAGTTATATAAGTATATCCATGTTTCGTATGTTCTGTATCTCTAGATCAAACTACTCATGAGTTATGTAAGTATATCCATGTTTCGTATGTTCTGTATCTCGAGATCAAACTACTCATGAGTTATGTAAGTATATTCAGGATTCGTATGTTCTGTATCTCTAGATCAAACTACTCATGAGTTATGTAAGTATATCCATGTTTCTTGTGTTCTGTATCTCTAGATCAAACAACTCATGAGTTTTGTAAGTATATCCATGTTTCTTGTGTTCTGTATCTTTAGATCAAACTACTCACGAGATATGTAAATATATCGAAGTATCTTGTGTTTCTGTATCTCTAGATAAAACTACTCATGAGTTATGCAAGTATATCCAGGTTTCTTGTGTTTTGTATCTCTAGATCAAACTACTCATGAGTTATGTAAGTATATCCAGGTTTCTTGTGTTCTGTATCTCTAGATCAAACTACTCATGAGTTTTGTAAGTATATCCATGTTTCTTGTGTTCTGTATCTCTAGATCAAACTACTCATGAGTTATGTAAGTATATCCATGTTTCGTATGTTCTGTATCTCGAGATCAAACTACTCATGAGTTATGTAAGTATATCCAGGTTTCGTATGTTCTGTATCTCTAAATCAAACTACTCATGAGTTACGTAAGTATATCCATGTTTCTTGTGTTCTGTATCTCTAGATCAAACTACTCATGAGTTTTGTAAGTATATCCATGTTTCTTGTGTTCTGTATCTTTAGATCAAACTACTCATGAGATATGTAAATATATCGAAGTATCTTGTGTTTCTGTATCTCTAGATAAAACTACTCATGAGTTATGCAAGTATATCCAGGTTTCTTGTGTTCTGTATCTCTAGATCAAACTACTCATGAGTTATGTAAGTATATCCAGGTTTCTTGTGTTCTGTATCTCTAGATCAAACTACTCATGAGTTTTGTAAGTATATCCATGTTTCTTGTGTTCTGTATCTCTAGATAAAACTACTCATGAGTTATGCAAGTATATCCAGGTTTCTTGTGTTCTGTATCTCTAGATCAAACTACTCATGAGTTATGTAAGTATATCCATGTTTCTTGTGTTCTGTATCTCTAGATCAAACTACTCATGAGTTATGCAAGTATATCCAGGTTTCTTGTGTTCTGTATCTCTAGATCAAACTACTCATGAGTTTTGCAAGTATATCCAGGTTTCTTGTGTTCTGTATCTCTAGATCAAACTACTCATGAGTTATGTAAGTATATCCAGGTTTCTTGTGTTCTGTATCTCTAGATCAAACTACTCATGAGTTATGTAAGTATATCCAGGTTTCTTGTGTTCTGTATCTCTAGATCAAACTACTCATGAGTTATGTAAGTATATCCATGCTTTTTGTGTTCTGTATCTCTAGATCAAACTACTCATGAGTTATGTAAGTATATCCAGGTTTCTTGTGTTCTGTATCTCTAGATCAAACTACTCATGAGTTTTGTAAGTATATCCATGTTTCTTGTGTTCTGTATCTCTAGATCAAACTACTCATGAGTTATGTAAGTATATCCATGTTTCTTGTGTTCTGTATCTCTAGATCAAACTACTCATGAGATCAAACTACTCATTTTGTAAGTATATCCATGTTTCGTATGTTCTGTATCTCTAGATCAAACTACTCATGAGTTATGTAAGTATATCCAGGTTTCTTGTGTTCTGTATCTCTAGATCAAACTACTCATGAGTTATGTAAGTATATCCATGTTTCTTGTGTTCTGTATCTCTAGATCAAACTACTCATGAGTTATGTAAGTATATCCATGTTTCTTGTGTTCTGTATCTCTAGATCAAACTACTCATGAGTTTGTAAGTATATCCATGTTTCTTGTGTTTCTGTATCTCTAGATCAAACTACTCATGAGGATATGTAAATATATCCAAGTATCTTGTGTTCTGTATCTCTAGATCAAACTACTCATGAGTTCTGTAAGTATATCCAGGTTTCTTGTGTTCTGTATCTCTAGATCAAACTACTCATGAGTTATGTAAGTATATCCATGTTTCTTGTGTTCTGTATCTCTAGATCAAACTACTCATGAGTTATGTAAGTATATCCATGTTTCGTGTGTTCTGTATCTCTAGATCAAACTACTCATGAGTTATGTAAGTATATTCAGGTTTCATGTGTTCTGTATCTCTAGATCAAACTACTCATGAGTTTTGTAAGTATATCCATGTTTCTTGTGTTCTGTATCTCTAGATCAAACTACTCATGAGTTATGTAAGTATATCCAGGCTTTCTTGTGTTCTATCTCTAGATCAAACTACTCATGAGTTATGTAAGTATATCCATGTTTCTTTGTGTGTACCATGTATCTCTAGATCAAACTACTCATGGAGTTATGTAAGTATAAACTCCATGTTTCGTATGTTTTGTATCTCTAGATCAAACTACTCATGAGTTATGTAAGTATATCCAGGTTTCGTATGTGTTCATCTCTAGATCAAACTACTCATGAGTTATGTAAGTATATCCATGTTTCTTGTGTTCTGTATCTCTAGATCAAACTACTCATGAGTTTTGTATATCCATGTTTCTTGTGTTCTGTATCTTTAGATCAAACTACTCATGAGTTATGTAAATATATCCAGTATCTTGTGTTTCTGTATCTCTAGATCAAACTACTCATGAGTTATGCAAGTATATCCAGGTTTCTTGTGTTCTGTATCTCTAGATCAAACTACTCATGAGTTAGGTAAGTATATCCAGGTTTCTTGTGTTCTGTATCTCTAGATCAAACTACTCATGAGTTTTGTAAGTATATCCATGTTTCTTGTGTTCTGTATCTCTAGATCAAACTACTCATGAGTTATGTAAGTATATCCAAGTTTCTTGTGTTCTGTATCTCTAGATCAAACTACTCATGAGTTATGTAAGTATATCCATGTTTCTTGTGTTCTGTATCTCTAGATCAAACTACTCATGAGTTATGTAAGTATATCCATGGTTTCTTGTGTTCTGTATCTCTAGATCAAACTATCATGAGGTTTGTAAGTATATCCAGGTTTCTTGTGTTCTGTATCTCTAGATCAAACTACTCATGAGTTATGTAAGTATATCCAGGTTTCTTGTGTTCTGTATCTCTGATCAAACTACTCTGTAAGATCAAATCAAACTACTCATGAGTTATGTAAGTATATCCATGTATCTCTAGATCAAACTACTCATGAGTTATGTAAGTTATCCAGGTTTCTTGTGTTCTGTATCTCTAGATCAAACTACTCATGAGTTTTGTAAGTATATCCATGTTTCTTGTGTTCTGTATCTCTAGATCAAACTACTCATGAGTTATGTAAGTATATCCAGGTTTCTTGTGTTCTGTATCTCTAGATCAAACTACATGAGTTATGTAAGTATATCCAGGTTTCTTGTGTTCTGTATCTCTAGATCAAACTACTCATGAGTTTTGTTATGTAAGTGTATCTCTAGATATCCATGTTTAAATATTCAGAAGTATCTTGTGTCTGTATCTCTAGATCAAACTACTCATGAGTTATGTAAGTATATCCAGGTTTCTTGTGTTCTGTATCTCTAGATCAAACTACTCATGAGTTATGTAAGTATATCCATGTTTCTTGTGTTCTGTATCTCTAGATCAAACTACTCATGAGTTTTGTAAGTATATCCATGCTTTTCTGTGTTCATGTATCTCTAGATCAAACTACTCATGAGTTATGTAAGTATATCCATGGTTTCTTGTGTTCTGTATCTCTAGATCAAACTACTCATGAGTTTTGTAAGTATATCCATGTTTCTTGTGTTCTGTATCTCTAGATCAAACTACTCATGAGTTTATGTAAGTATATCCATGTTTCTTGTGTTCTGTATCTCTAGATCAAACTACTCACTGAGTTATGTAAGTATATCCATGTTTCTTGTGTTCTGTATCTCTAGATCAAACTACTCATGAGTTATGTAAGTATATCCAGGTTTCTTGTGTTCTGTATCTCTAAATCAAACTACTCATGAGTTATGTAAGGTATATCCATGTTTCTTGTGTTCTGTATCTCTAGATCAAACTACTCATGAGGTTATGTAAGTATATCCATGTTTCTTGTGTTCTGT
>NC_134827.1:115848443-115951598 GCF_004210375.1 Tachypleus tridentatus
TTACAATTTAATATCATTAATTAAAACAACCTTGTTGTTACTAATGAAACTTTACTTCCTTAATGGTATTCTTTCTCTTCTAATGGTTCACGAGTTGTTATTAAAACCATTGTTTCATATTGTTTATGTTACAATTTAATATGATTAATTAAAACAACCTTGTTGTTATTAATGAAACTTTACTTCCTTAATGGTATTCTTCCTCTTCTAATGGTTCACGAGTTGTTATTAAAACCATTGTTTCATATTGTTTATGTTACAATTTAATATAATTAATTAAAACAACCTTGTTGTTATTAATGAAACTTTACTTCCTTAATGGTATTCTCCTCTTCTAATGGTTCACGAGTTGTTATTAAAACCATTATTTCATATTGTTTATGTTACAATTTAATATGATTAATTAAAACAACCTTGTTGTTACTAATGAAACTTTACTTCCTTAATGGTATTCTTTTCTTCTAATGGTTCACGAGTTGTTATTAAAACCATTGTTTCATATTGTTTATGTTACAATTTAATATCATTAATTAAAACAACCTTGTTGTTACTAATGAAACTTTACTTCCTTAATGGTATTCTTTTCTTCTAATGGTTCACGAGTTGTTTCATATTGTTTATGTTACAATTTAATATATTTAATTAAAACAACCTTGTTGTTATTAATGAAACTTTACTTCCTTAATGGTATTCTCCTTCTTCTAATGGTTCACGAGTTGTTGTTAAAACCATTGTTTCATATTGTTTATGTTACAATTTAATATTTTAATTAAAACAACCTTGTTGTTACTAATGAAACTTTTCTTCCTTAATGGTATTCTCCTCTTCTAATGGTTCACGAATTGTTATTAAAACCATTGTTTCATATTGTTTATGTTACAATTTAATATAATTAATTAAAACAACCTTGTTGTTACTAATGAAACTTTACTTCCTTAATGGTATTCTCCTCTTCTTATGGTTCACGAGTTGTTATTAAAACCATTATTTCATATTGTTTATGTTACAATTTAATATGATTAATTAAAACAACCTTGTTGTTACTAATGAAACTTTACTTCCTTAATGGTATTCTTTTCTTCTAATGGTTCACGAGTTGTTATTAAAACCATTGTTTCATATTGTTTATGTTACAATTTAATATATTAATTTAAAACAACCTTGTTGTTATTAATGAAACTTTACTTCCTTAATGGTATTCTTCTCTTCTAATGGTTCACGAGTTGTTATTAAAACCATTGTTTCATATTGTTTATGTTACAATTTAATATGATTAATTAATACAACCTTGTTGTTATTAATGAAACTTTACTTCCTTAATGGTATTCTCCTCTTCTAATGGTTCACGAATTGTTATTAAAACCATTGTTTCATATTGTTTATGTTACAATTTAATATCATTAATTAAAACAACCTTGTTGTTACTAATGAAACTTTACTTCCTTAATGGTATTCTTTCTTCTAATGGTTCACGAATTGTTGTTAAAACCATTGTTTCATATTGTTTATGTTACAATTTAATATCATTAATTAAAACAACCTTGTTGTTACTAATGAAACTTTACTTCCTTAATGGTATTCTCCTCTTCTAATGGTTCACGAATTGTTGTTAAAACCATTGTTTCATATTGTTTATGTTACAATTTAATATAATTAATTAAAACAACCTTGTTGTTACTAATGAAACTTTACTTCCTTAATGGTATTCTTTCTCTTCTAATGGTTCACGAATTGTTATTAAAACCATTGTTTCATATTGTTTATGTTACAATTTAATATAATTAATTAAAACAACCTTGTTGTTACTAATGAAACTTTACTTCTTTAATGGTATTCTTTTCTTCTAATGGTTCACGAGTTGTTATTAAAACCATTGTTTCATATTGTTTATGTTACAATTTAATATGATTAATTAAAACAACCTTGTTGTTATTAATGAAACTTTACTTCCTTAATGGTATTCTTCTCTTCTAATGGTTCACGAGTTGTTATTAAAACCATTGTTTCATATTGTTTATGTTACAATTTAATATGATTAATTAAAACAACCTTGTTGTTATTAATGAAACTTTACTTCCTTAATGGTATTCTCCTCTTCTAATGGTTCACGAGTTGTTATTAAAACCATTGTTTCATATTGTTTATGTTACAATTTAATATAATTAATTAAAACAACCTTGTTGTTATTAATGAAACTTTACTTCCTTAATGGTATTCTTCTCTTCTAATGGTTCACGAGTTGTTATTAAAACCATTGTTTCATATTGTTTATGTTACAATTTAATATAATTAATTAAAACAACCTTGTTGTTACTAATGAAACTTTACTTCCTTAATGGTATTCTTTTCTTCTAATGGTTCACGAGTTGTTATTAAAACCATTGTTTCATATTGTTTATGTTACAATTTAATATGTTTAATTAAAACAACCTTGTTGTTATTAATGAAACTTTACTTCCTTAATGGTATTCTCCTCTTCTTATGGTTCACGAGTTGTTATTAAAACCATTGTTTCATATTGTTTATGTTACAATTTAATATGATTAATTAAAACAACCTTGTTGTTACTAATGAAACTTTACTTCCTTAATGGTATTCTTCTCTTCTAATGGTTCACGAGTTGTTATTAAAACCATTGTTTCATATTGTTTATGTTACAATTTAATATGATTAATTAAAACAACCTTGTTGTTACTAATGAAACTTTACTTCCTTAATGGTATTCTTCTCTTCTAATGGTTCACGAGTTGTTATTAAAACCATTGTTTCATATTGTTTATGTTACAATTTAATATGATTAATTAAAACAACCTTGTTGTTACTAATGAAACTTTACTTCCTTAATGGTATTCTCCTCTTCTAATGGTTCACGAGTTGTTATTAAAACCATTGTTTCATATTGTTTATGTTACAATTTAATATAATTAATTAAAACAACCTTGCTGTTACTAATGAAACTTTACTTCCTTAATGGTATTCTCCTCTTCTAATGGTTCACGAGTTGTTATTAAAACCATTGTTTCATATTGTTTATGTTACAATTTAATATAATTAATTAAAACAACCTTGTTGTTACTAATGAAACTTTACTTCCTTAATGGTATTCTTTTCTTCTAATGGTTCACGAGTTGTTATTAAAACCATTGTTTCATATTGTTTATGTTACAATTTAATATGATTAATTAAAACAACCTTGTTGTTATTAATGAAACTTTACTTCCTTAATGGTATTCTTTTCTTCTAATGGTTCACGAGTTGTTATTAAAACCATTGTTTCATATTGTTTATGTTACAATTTAATATGTTTAATTAAAACAACCTTGTTGTTATTAATGAAACTTTACTTCCTTAATGGTATTCTCCTCTTCTTATGGTTCACGAGTTGTTATTAAAACCATTATTTCATATTGTTTATGTTACAATTTAATATCATTAATTAAAACAACCTTGTTGTTACTAATGAAACTTTACTTCCTTAATGGTATTCTCCTCTTCTAATGGTTCACGAATTGTTGTTAAAACCATTGTTTCATGTTGTTTATGTTACAATTTAATATCATTAATTAAAACAACCTTGTTGTTACTAATGAAACTTTACTTCCTTAATGGTATTCTTTTCTTCTAATGGTTCACGAATTGTTGTTAAAACCATTGTTTCATGTTGTTTATGTTACAATTTAATATGATTAATTAAAACAACCTTGTTGTTACTAATGAAACTTTACTTCCTTAATGGTATTCTCCTCTTCTAATGGTTCACGAGTTGTTATTAAAACCATTGTTTCATATTGTTTATGTTACAATTTAATATGATTAATTAAAACAACCTTGTTGTTATTAATGAAACTTTACTTCCTTAATGGTATTCTCCTCTTCTAATGGTTCACGAATTGTTGTTAAAACTTGTTTCATATTGTTTATGTTACAATTTAATGGGTATTCTCCTCTTCTAATGGTTCACGAGTTGTTATTAAAACCATTGTTTCATATTGTTTATGTTACAATTTAATATGATTAATTAAAACAACCTTGTTGTTATTAATGAAACTTTACTTCCTTAATGGTATTCTTCCTCTTCTAATGGTTCACGAGTTGTTATTAAAACCATTGTTTCATATTGTTTATGTTACAATTTAATATGATTAATTAAAACAACCTTGTTGTTATTAATGAAACTTTACTTCCTTAATGGTATTCTCCTCTTCTTATGGTTCACGAGTTGTTATTAAAACCATTATTTCATATTGTTTATGTTACAATTTAATATGATTAATTAAAACAACCTTGTTGTTACTAATGAAACTTTACTTCCTTAATGGTATTCTCCTTTCTTCTAATGGTTCACGAGTTGTTATTAAAACCATTGTTTCATATTGTTTATGTTACAATTTAATATGATTAATTAAAACAACCTTGTTGTTATTAATGAAACTTTACTTCCTTAATGGTATTCTCCTCTTCTAATGGTTCACGAGTTGTTATTAAAACCATTGTTTCATATTGTTTATGTTACAATTTAATATCATTAATTAAAACAACCTTGTTGTTATTAATGAAACTTTACTTCCTTAATGGTATTCTCCTCTTCTAATGGTTCACGAGTTGTTATTAAAACCATTGTTTCATATTGTTTATGTTACAATTTAATATGATTAATTAAAACAACCTTGTTGTTACTAATGAAACTTTACTTCCTTAATGGTATTCTTCTTCTAATGGTTCACGAGTTGTTATTAAAACCAGTTTCATATTGTTTATGTTACAATTTAATATAATTAATTAAAACAACCTTGTTGTTATAAATAAAACTTTACTTCCTTAATGGTATTCTTTTCTTCTAATGGTTCACGAGTTGTTATTAAAACCATTGTTTCATATTGTTTATGTTACAATTTAATATGTTTAATTAAAACAACCTTGTTGTTATTAATGAAACTTTACTTCCTTAATGGTATTCTCCTCTTCTAATGGTTCACGAGTTGTTATTAAAACCATTGTTTCATATTGTTTATGTTACAATTTAATATCATTAATTAAAACAACCTTGTTGTTACTAATGAAACTTTACTTCCTTAATGGTATTCTCCTCTTCTAATGGTTCACGAATTGTTGTTAAAACCATTGTTTCATGTTGTTTATGTTACAATTTAATATGATTAATTAAAACAACCTTGTTGTTACTAATGAAACTTTACTTCCTTAATGGTATTCTCCTTTCTTCTAATGGTTCACGAGTTGTTATTAAAACCATTGTTTCATATTGTTTATGTTACAATTTAATATGATTAATTAAAACAACCTTGTTGTTATTAATGAAACTTTACTTCCTTAATGGTATTCTCCTCTTCTAATGGTTCACGAGTTGTTATTAAAACCATTATTTCATATTGTTTATGTTACAATTTAATATGATTAATTAAAACAACCTTGTTGTTACTAATGAAACTTTACTTCCTTAATGGTATTCTCCTCTTCTAATGGTTCACGAGTTGTTATTAAAACCTTTGTTTCATATTGTTTATGTTACAATTTAATATAATTAATTAAAACAACCTTGCTGTTACTAATGAAACTTTACTTCCTTAATGGTATTCTCCTCTTCTAATGGTTCACGAGTTGTTATTAAAACCAGTTTCATATTGTTTATGTTACAATTTAATATAATTAATTAAAACAACCTTGTTGTTACTAATGAAACTTTACTTCCTTAATGGTATTCTTTTCTTCTAATGGTTCACGAGTTGTTATTAAAACCATTGTTTCATATTGCTTATGTTACAATTTAATATTTTAATTAAAACAACCTTGTTGTTATTAATGAAACTTTACTTCCTTAATGGTATTCTTTTCTTCTAATGGTTCACGAGTTGTTTCATATTGTTTATGTTACAATTTAATATATTTAATTAAAACAACCTTGTTGTTATTAATGAAACTTTACTTCCTTAATGGTATTCTTCTCTTCTAATGGTTCACGAGTTGTTATTAAAACCATTGTTTCATATTGTTTATGTTACAATTTAATATGTTTAATTAAAACAACCTTGTTGTTATTAATGAAACTTTACTTCCTTAATGGTATTCTCCTCTTCTAATGGTTCACGAATTGTTGTTAAAACCATTGTTTCATATTGTTTATGTTACAATTTAATATCATTAATTAAAACAACCTTGTTGTTACTAATGAAACTTTTCTTCCTTAATGGTATTCTTCTCTTCTAATGGTTCACGAATTGTTGTTAAAACCATTGTTTCATGTTGTTTATGTTACAATTTAATATCATTAATTAAAACAACCTTGTTGTTACTAATGAAACTTTACTTCCTTAATGGTATTCTCCTCTTCTAATGGTTCACGAATTGTTGTTAAAACCATTGTTTCATGTTGTTACTAATGAAACTTTACTTCCTTAATGGTATTCTTTTCTTCTAATGGTTCACGAGTTGTTATTAAAACCATTGTTTCATATTGTTTATGTTACAATTTAATATGATTAATTAAAACAACCTTGTTGTTATTAATGAAACTTTACTTCCTTAATGGTATTCTCCTCTTCTTATGGTTCACGAGTTGTTATTAAAACCATTATTTCATATTGTTTATGTTACAATTTAATATGATTAATTAAAACAACCTTGTTGTTACTAATGAAACTTTACTTCCTTAATGGTATTCTTTTCTTCTTCTAATGGTTCACGAGTTGTTATTAAAACCATTGTTTCATATTGTTTATGTTACAATTTAATATGATTAATTAAAACAACCTTGTTGTTATTAATGAAACTTTACTTCCTTAATGGTATTCTTCTCTTCTAATGGTTCACGAGTTGTTATTAAAACCATTGTTTCATATTGTTTATGTTACAATTTAATATAATTAATTAAAACAACCTTGTTGTTACTAATGAAACTTTACTTCCTTAATGGTATTCTCCTCTTCTAATGGTTCACGAGTTGTTATTAAAACCATTGTTTCATATTGTTTATGTTACAATTTAATATAATTAATTAAAACAACCTTGTTGTTACTAATGAAACTTTACTTCCTTAATGGTATTCTTTTCTTCTAATGGTTCACGAGTTGTTATTAAAACCATTGTTTCATATTGTTTATGTTACAATTTAATATATTTAATTAAAACAACCTTGTTGTTATTAATGAAACTTTACTTCCTTAATGGTATTCTTCTCTTCTAATGGTTCACGAGTTGTTATTAAAACCATTGTTTCATATTGTTTATGTTACAATTTAATATTTTAATTAAAACAACCTTGTTGTTATTAATGAAACTTTACTTCCTTAATGGTATTCTCCTCTTCTAATGGTTCACGAATTGTTGTTAAAACCATTGTTTCATATTGTTTATGTTACAATTTAATATGATTAATTAAAACAACCTTGTTGTTACTAATGAAACTTTACTTCCTTAATGGTATTCTCCTCTTCTAATGGTTCACGAGTTGTTATTAAAACCATTGTTTCATATTGTTTATGTTACAATTTAATATATTTAATTAAAACAACCTTGTTGTTACTAATGAAACTTTACTTCCTTAATGGTATTCTCCTCTTCTAATGGTTCACGAGTTGTTATTAAAACCATTATTTCATATTGTTTATGTTACAATTTAATATGATTAATTAAAACAACCTTGTTGTTACTAATGAAACTTTACTTCCTTAATGGTATTCTTTTCTTCTAATGGTTCACGAGTTGTTATTAAAACCATTGTTTCATATTGTTTATGTTACAATTTAATATGATTAATTAAAACAACCTTGTTGTTACTAATGAAACTTTACTTCCTTAATGGTATTCTTTTCTTCTAATGGTTCACGAGTTGTTATTAAAACCATTGTTTCATATTGTTTATGTTACAATTTAATATGTTTAATTAAAACAACCTTGTTGTTATTAATGAAACTTTACTTCCTTAATGGTATTCTCCTCTTCTAATGGTTCACGAATTGTTATTAAAACCATTGTTTCATATTGTTTATGTTACAATTTAATATCATTAATTAAAACAACCTTGTTGTTACTAATGAAACTTTACTTCCTTAATGGTATTCTCCTCTTCTAATGGTTCACGAGTTGTTATTAAAACCATTGTTTCATATTGTTTATGTTACAATTTAATATGATTAATTAAAACAACCTTGTTGTTAAATGAAACTTTACTTCCTTAATGGTATTCTCCTCTTCTAATGGTTCACGAGTTGTTATTAAAACCATTGTTTCATATTGTTTATGTTACAATTTAATATAATTAATTAAAACAACCTTGTTGTTACTAATGAAACTTTACTTCCTTAATGGTATTCTTTTCTTCTAATGGTTCACGAGTTGTTATTAAAACCATTGTTTCATATTGTTTATGTTACAATTTAATATATTTAATTAAAACAACCTTGTTGTTATTAATGAAACTTTACTTCCTTAATGGTATTCTCCTCTTCTAATGGTTCACGAGTTGTTATTAAAACCATTGTTTCATATTGTTTATGTTACAATTTAATATCATTAATTAAAACAACCTTGTTGTTATTAATGAAACTTTACTTCCTTAATGGTATTCTCCTATTCTAATGGTTCACGAATTGTTGTTAAAACCATTGTTTCATATTGTTTATGTTACAATTTAATATCATTAATTAAAACAACCTTGTTGTTACTAATGAAACTTTACTTCCTTAATGGTATTCTTCTCTTCTAATGGTTCACGAATTGTTGTTAAAACCATTGTTTCATGTTGTTTATGTTACAATTTAATATCATTAATTAAAACAACCTTGTTGTTACTAATGAAACTTTACTTCCTTAATGGTATTCTTTTCTTCTAATGGTTCACGAATTGTTGTTAAAACCATTGTTTCATATTGTTTATGTTACAATTTAATATAATTAATTAAAACAACCTTGTTGTTACTAATGAAACTTTACTTCCTTAATGGTATTCTTTTCTTCTAATGGTTCACGAGTTGTTATTAAAACCATTGTTTCATATTGTTTATGTTACAATTTAATATGATTAATTAAAACAACCTTGTTGTTATTAATGAAACTTTACTTCCTTAATGGTATTCTCCTCTTCTTATGGTTCACGAGTTGTTATTAAAACCATTATTTCATATTGTTTATGTTACAATTTAATATGATTAATTAAAACAACCTTGTTGTTACTAATGAAACTTTACTTCCTTAATGGTATTCTTTTCTTCTAATGGTTCACGAGTTGTTATTAAAACCATTGTTTCATATTGTTTATGTTACAATTTAATATGATTAATTAAAACAACCTTGTTGTTATTAATGAAACTTTACTTCCTTAATGGTATTCTCCTCTTCTAATGGTTCACGAGTTGTTATTAAAACCATTGTTTCATATTGTTTATGTTACAATTTAATATAATTAATTAAAACAACCTTGTTGTTACTAATGAAACTTTACTTCCTTAATGGTATTCTCCTCTTCTAATGGTTCACGAGTTGTTATTAAAACCAGTTTCATATTGTTTATGTTACAATTTAATATAATTAATTAAAACAACCTTGTTGTTACTAATGAAACTTTACTTCCTTAATGGTATTCTTTTCTTCTAATGGTTCACGAGTTGTTATTAAAACCATTGTTTCATATTGTTTATGTTACAATTTAATATATTTAATTAAAACAACCTTGTTGTTATTAATGAAACTTTACTTCCTTAATGGTATTCTTCTCTTCTAATGGTTCACGAGTTGTTATTAAAACCATTGTTTCATATTGTTTATGTTACAATTTAATATGTTTAATTTAAACAACCTTGTTGTTATTAATGAAACTTTACTTCCTTAATGGTATTCTCCTCTTCTAATGGTTCACGAATTGTTATTAAAACCATTGTTTCATATTGTTTATGTTACAATTTAATATCATTAATTAAAACAACCTTGTTGTTACTAATGAAACTTTACTTCCTTAATGGTATTCTCCTCTTCTAATGGTTCACGAATTGTTGTTAAAACCATTGTTTCATATTGTTTATGTTACAATTTAATATGATTAATTAAAACAACCTTGTTGTTACTAATGAAACTTTACTTCCTTAATGGTATTCTTTTCTTCTAATGGTTCACGAATTGTTATTAAAACCATTGTTTCATATTGTTTATGTTACAATTTAATATCATTAATTAAAACAACCTTGTTGTTACTAATGAAACTTTACTTCCTTAATGGTATTCTTTTCTTCTAATGGTTCACGAGTTGTTATTAAAACCATTGTTTCATATTGTTTATGTTACAATTTAATATGTTTAATTAAAACAACCTTGTTGTTATTAATGAAACTTTACTTCCTTAATGGTATTCTTTCTTCTAATGGTTCACGAGTTGTTATTAAAACCATTGTTTCATATTGTTTATGTTACAATTTAATATGATTAATTAAAACAACCTTGTTGTTATTAATGAAACTTTACTTCCTTAATGGTATTCTCCTCTTCTAATGGTTCACGAGTTGTTATTAAAACCATTGTTTCATATTGTTTATGTTACAATTTAATATGAATTAATTAAAACAACCTTGTTGTTATTAATGAAACTTTACTTCCTTAATGGTATTCTCCTCTTCTAATGGTTCACGAGTTGTTATTAAAACCATTGTTTCATATTGTTTATGTTACAATTTAATATCATTAATTAAAACAACCTTGTTGTTATTAATGAAACTTTACTTCCTTAATGGTATTCTTCTCTTCTAATGGTTCACGAGTTGTTATTAAAACCATTGTTTCATATTGTTTATGTTACAATTTAATATGATTAATTAAAACAACCTTGTTGTTATTAATGAAACTTTACTTCCTTAATGGTATTCTCCTCTTCTAATGGTTCACGAGTTGTTATTAAAACCATTGTTTCATATTGTTTATGTTACAATTTAATATCATTAATTAAAACAACCTTGTTGTTATTAATGAAACTTTACTTCCTTAATGGTATTCTCCTCTTCTAATGGTTCACGAATTGTTGTTAAAACCATTGTTTCATATTGTTTATGTTACAATTTAATATCATTAATTAAAACAACCTTGTTGTTACTAATGAAACTTTTCTTCCTTAATGGTATTCTTCTCTTCTAATGGTTCACGAATTGTTGTTAAAACCATTGTTTCATGTTGTTTATGTTACAATTTAATATCATTAATTAAAACAACCTTGTTGTTACTAATGAAACTTTACTTCCTTAATGGTATTCTTTTCTTCTAATGGTTCACGAATTGTTGTTAAAACCATTGTTTCATATTGTTTATGTTACAATTTAATATGATTAATTAAAACAACCTTGTTGTTACTAATGAAACTTTACTTCCTTAATGGTATTCTCCTCTTCTAATGGTTCACGAGTTGTTATTAAAACCATTGTTTCATATTGTTTATGTTACAATTTAATATGATTAATTAAAACAACCTTGTTGTTACTAATGAAACTTTACTTCCTTAATGGTATTCTTTTCTTCTAATGGTTCACGAGTTGTTTCATATTGTTTATGTTACAATTTAATATGTTTAATTAAAACAACCTTGTTGTTATTAATGAAACTTTACTTCCTTAATGGTATTCTCCTCTTCTAATGGTTCACGAGTTGTTATTAAAACCATTGTTTCATATTGTTTATGTTACAATTTAATATGATTAATTAAAACAACCTTGTTGTTATTAATGAAACTTTACTTCCTTAATGGTATTCTCCTCTTCTAATGGTTCACGAGTTGTTATTAAAACCATTGTTTCATATTGTTTATGTTACAATTTAATATGTTTAATTAAAACAACCTTGTTGTTATTAATGAAACTTTACTTCCTTAATGGTATTCTCCTCTTCTTATGGTTCACGAGTTGTTATTAAAACCATTATTTCATATTGTTTATGTTACAATTTAATATCATTAATTAAAACAACCTTGTTGTTACTAATGAAACTTTACTTCCTTAATGGTATTCTCCTCTTCTAATGGTTCACGAATTGTTATTAAAACCATTGTTTCATATTGTTTATGTTACAATTTAATATCATTAATTAAAACAACCTTGTTGTTACTAATGAAACTTTACTTCCTTAATGGTATTCTTCTCTTCTAATGGTTCACGAGTTGTTTCATATTGTTTATGTTACAATTTAATATCATTAATTAAAACAACCTTGTTGTTACTAATGAAACTTTTCTTCCTTAATGGTATTCTTTTCTTCTAATGGTTCACGAGTTGTTATTAAAACCATTGTTTCATATTGTTTATGTTACAATTTAATATGTTTAATTAAAACAACCTTGTTGTTATTAATGAAACTTTACTTCCTTAATGGTATTCTCCTCTTCTAATGGTTCACGAGTTGTTATTAAAACCATTGTTTCATATTGTTTATGTTACAATTTAATATCATTAATTAAAACAACCTTGTTGTTACTAATGAAACTTTACTTCCTTAATGGTATTCTCCTCTTCTAATGGTTCACGAGTTGTTATTAAAACCATTGTTTCATATTGTTTATGTTACAATTTAATATGATTAATTAAAACAACCTTGTTGTTATTAATGAAACTTTACTTCCTTAATGGTATTCTCCTCTTCTAATGGTTCACGAGTTGTTATTAAAACCATTGTTTCATATTGTTTATGTTACAATTTAATATTTTAATTAAAACAACCTTGTTGTTATTAATGAAACTTTACTTCCTTAATGGTATTCTCCTCTTCTAATGGTTCACGAATTGTTGTTAAAACCATTGTTTCATATTGTTTATGTTACAATTTAATATCATTAATTAAAACAACCTTGTTGTTACTAATGAAACTTTTCTTCCTTAATGGTATTCTTCTCTTCTAATGGTTCACGAATTGTTGTTAAAACCATTGTTTCATGTTGTTTATGTTACAATTTAATATCATTAATTAAAACAACCTTGTTGTTACTAATGAAACTTTACTTCCTTAATGGTATTCTTTTCTTCTAATGGTTCACGAATTGTTGTTAAAACCATTGTTTCATGTTGTTTATGTTACAATTTAATATGATTAATTAAAACAACCTTGTTGTTACTAATGAAACTTTACTTCCTTAATGGTATTCTTTTCTTCTAATGGTTCACGAGTTGTTATTAAAACCATTGTTTCATATTGTTTATGTTACAATTTAATATGTTTAATTAAAACAACCTTGTTGTTATTAATGAAACTTTACTTCCTTAATGGTATTCTCCTCTTCTTATGGTTCACGAGTTGTTATTAAAACCATTATTTCATATTGTTTATGTTACAATTTAATATGATTAATTAAAACAACCTTGTTGTTATTAATGAAACTTTACTTCCTTAATGGTATTTTTCTCTTCTAATGGTTCACGAGTTGTTATTAAAACCATTGTTTCATATTGTTTATGTTACAATTTAATATGTTTAATTAAAACAACCTTGTTGTTATTAATGAAACTTTACTTCCTTAATGGTATTCTCCTATTCTAATGGTTCACAAATTGTTGTTAAAACCATTGTTTCATATTGTTTATGTTACAATTTAATATCATTAATTAAAACAACCTTGTTGTTACTAATGAAACTTTTCTTCCTTAATGGTATTCTTCTCTTCTAATGGTTCACGAATTGTTGTTAAAACCATTGTTTCATGTTGTTTATGTTACAATTTAATATCATTAATTAAAACAACCTTGTTGTTACTAATGAAACTTTTCTTCCTTAATGGTATTCTTTTCTTCTAATGGTTCACGAATTGTTGTTAAAACCATTGTTTCATGTTGTTTATGTTACAATTTAATATGATTAATTAAAACAACCTTGTTGTTACTAATGAAACTTTACTTCCTTAATGGTATTCTTTTCTTCTAATGGTTCACGAGTTGTTATTAAAACCATTGTTTCATATTGTTTATGTTACAATTTAATATTTTAATTAAAACAACCTTGTTGTTATTAATGAAACTTTACTTCCTTAATGGTATTCTTTCTTCTAATGGTTCACGAGTTGTTATTAAAACCATTGTTTCATATTGTTTATGTTACAATTTAATATGATTAATTAAAACAACCTTGTTGTTATTAATGAAACTTTACTTCCTTAATGGTATTCTCCTCTTCTTATGGTTCACGAGTTGTTATTAAAACCATTATTTCATATTGTTTATGTTACAATTTAATATGATTAATTAAAACAACCTTGTTGTTATTAATGAAACTTTACTTCCTTAATGGTATTCTCCTCTTCTTATGGTTCACGAGTTGTTATTAAAACCATTATTTCATATTGTTTATGTTACAATTTAATATCATTAATTAAAACAACCTTGTTGTTACTAATGAAACTTTACTTCCTTAATGGTATTCTCCTCTTCTAATGGTTCACGAATTGTTGTTAAAACCATTGTTTCATATTGTTTATGTTACAATTTAATATGATTAATTAAAACAACCTTGTTGTTACTAATGAAACTTTACTTCCTTAATGGTATTCTCCTCTTCTAATGGTTCACGAGTTGTTATTAAAACCATTGTTTCATATTGTTTATGTTACAATTTAATATAATTAATTAAAACAACCTTGTTGTTACTAATGAAACTTTACTTCCTTAATGGTATTCTCCTCTTCTAATGGTTCACGAGTTGTTATTAAAACCATTGTTTCATATTGTTTATGTTACAATTTAATATAATTAATTAAAACAACCTTGTTGTTACTAATGAAACTTTACTTCCTTAATGGTATTCTTTTCTTCTAATGGTTCACGAGTTGTTATTAAAACCATTGTTTCATATTGTTTATGTTACAATTTAATATATTTAATTAAAACAACCTTGTTGTTATTAATGAAACTT
This sequence comes from Tachypleus tridentatus, assembly GCF_004210375.1. Classification (NCBI taxonomy): domain Eukaryota; kingdom Metazoa; phylum Arthropoda; class Merostomata; order Xiphosura; family Limulidae; genus Tachypleus; species Tachypleus tridentatus. The sequence continues at coordinate 115,863,321 of NC_134827.1, forward strand.
TTCTTCCTTGATGGTATTCTTCTCTTCTAATGGTTCACGAGTTGTTATTAAAACCATTGTTTCATATTGTTTATGTTACAATTTAATATGTTTAATTAAAACAACCTTGTTGTTATTAATGAAACTTTACTTCCTTAATGGTATTCTCCTCTTCTAATGGTTCACGAATTGTTGTTAAAACCATTGTTTCATGTTGTTACTAATGAAACTTTACTTCCTTAATGGTATTCTTTTCTTCTAATGGTTCACGAATTGTTGTTAAAACCATTGTTTCATGTTGTTTATGTTACAATTTAATATGATTAATTAAAACAACCTTGTTGTTACTAATGAAACTTTACTTCCTTAATGGTATTCTTTTCTTCTAATGGTTCACGAGTTGTTATTAAAACCATTGTTTCATATTGTTTATGTTACAATTTAATATGTTTAATTAAAACAACCTTGTTGTTATTAATGAAACTTTACTTCCTTAATGGTATTCTCCTCTTCTAATGGTTCACGAGTTGTTATTAAAACCATTGTTTCATATTGTTTATGTTACAATTTAATATAATTAATTAAAACAACCTTGTTGTTACTAATGAAACTTTACTTCCTTAATGGTATTCTTTCTTCTAATGGTTCACGAATTGTTGTTAAAACCATTGTTTCATATTGTTTATGTTACAATTTAATATGATTAATTAAAACAACCTTGTTGTTACTAATGAAACTTTACTTCCTTAATGGTATTCTTTTCTTCTAATGGTTCACGAGTTGTTATTAAAACCATTGTTTCATATTGTTTATGTTACAATTTAATATGATTAATTAAAACAACCTTGTTGTTATTAATGAAACTTTACTTCCTTAATGGTATTCTCCTCTTCTTATGGTTCACGAGTTGTTATTAAAACCATTATTTCATATTGTTTATGTTACAATTTAATATGATTAATTAAAACAACCTTGTTGTTATTAATGAAACTTTACTTCCTTAATGGTATTCTCCTCTTCTAATGGTTCACGAGTTGTTATTAAAACCATTGTTTCATATTGTTTATGTTACAATTTAATATGTTTAATTAAAACAACCTTGTTGTTATTAATGAAACTTTACTTCCTTAATGGTATTCTCCTCTTCTAATGGTTCACGAGTTGTTATTAAAACCATTGTTTCATATTGTTTATGTTACAATTTAATATAATTAATTAAAACAACCTTGTTGTTACTAATGAAACTTTACTTCCTTAATGGTATTCTTTTCTTCTAATGGTTCACGAGTTGTTATTAAAACCATTGTTTCATATTGTTTATGTTACAATTTAATATATTAATTAAAACAACCTTGTTGTTACAAATGAAACTTTACTTCCTTAATGGTATTCTTTTCTTCTAATGGTTCACGAGTTGTTTCATATTGTTTATGTTACAATTTAATATATTTAATTAAAACAACCTTGTTGTTATTAATGAAACTTTACTTCCTTAATGGTATTCTCTTCTTCTAATGGTTCACGAGTTGTTATTAAAACCATTGTTTCATATTGTTTATGTTACAATTTAATATGATTAATTAAAACAACCTTGTTGTTATTAATGAAACTTTACTTCCTTAATGGTATTCTTTTCTTCTAATGGTTCACGAGTTGTTATTAAAACCATTGTTTCATATTGTTTATGTTACAATTTAATATGTTTAATTAAAACAACCTTGTTGTTACTAATGAAACTTTACTTCCTTAATGGTATTCTCCTCTTCTAATGGTTCACGAATTGTTGTTAAAACCATTGTTTCATATTGTTTATGTTACAATTTAATATCATTAATTAAAACAACCTTGTTGTTACTAATGAAACTTTACTTCCTTAATGGTATTCTCCTCTTCTAATGGTTCACGAGTTGTTATTAAAACCATTGTTTCATATTGTTTATGTTACAATTTAATATAATTAATTAAAACAACCTTGTTGTTACTAATGAAACTTTACTTCCTTAATGGTATTCTTTTCTTCTAATGGTTCACGAGTTGTTATTAAAACCATTGTTTCATATTGTTTATGTTACAATTTAATATAATTAATTAAAACAACCTTGTTGTTACTAATGAAACTTTACTTCCTTAATGGTATTCTTTTCTTCTAATGGTTCACGAGTTGTTATTAAAACCATTGTTTCATATTGTTTATGTTACAATTTAATATGATTAATTAAAACAACCTTGTTGTTATTAATGAAACTTTACTTCCTTAATGGTATTCTCCTCTTCTAATGGTTCACGAGTTGTTATTAAAACCATTGTTTCATATTGCTTATGTTACAATTTAATATTTTAATTAAAACAACCTTGTTGTTATTAATGAAACTTTACTTCCTTAATGGTATTCTCCTCTTCTAATGGTTCACGAATTGTTGTTAAAACCATTGTTTCATATTGTTTATGTTACAATTTAATATCATTAATTAAAACAACCTTGTTGTTACTAATGAAACTTTACTTCCTTAATGGTATTCTCCTCTTCTAATGGTTCACGAATTGTTGTTAAAACCATTGTTTCATGTTGTTTATGTTACAATTTAATATGATTAATTAAAACAACCTTGTTGTTATTAATGAAACTTTACTTCCTTAATGGTATTCTTTTCTTCTAATGGTTCACGAATTGTTGTTAAAACCATTGTTTCATATTGTTTATGTTACAATTTAATATGATTAATTAAAACAACCTTGTTGTTACTAATGAAACTTTACTTCCTTAATGGTATTCTTTTCTTCTAATGGTTCACGAGTTGTTATTAAAACCATTGTTTCATATTGTTTATGTTACAATTTAATATGTTTAATTAAAACAACCTTGTTGTTATTAATGAAACTTTACTTCCTTAATGGTATTCTCCTCTTCTAATGGTTCACGAGTTGTTATTAAAACCATTGTTTCATATTGTTTATGTTACAATTTAATATTTTAATTAAAACAACCTTGTTGTTATTAATGAAACTTTACTTCCTTAATGGTATTCTTTTCTTCTAATGGTTCACGAATTGTTGTTAAAACCATTGTTTCATGTTGTTTATGTTACAATTTAATATGATTAATTAAAACAACCTTGTTGTTACTAATGAAACTTTACTTCCTTAATGGTATTCTTTTCTTCTAATGGTTCACGAGTTGTTATTGTAACCATTGTTTCATATTGTTTATGTTACAATTTAATATGATTAATTAAAACAACCTTGTTGTTATTAATGAAACTTTACTTCCTTAATGGTATTCTCCTCTTCTTATGGTTCACGAGTTGTTATTAAAACCATTATTTCATATTGTTTATGTTACAATTTAATATGATTAATTAAAACAACCTTGTTGTTACTAATGAAACTTTACTTCCTTAATGGTATTCTTTTCTTCTAATGGTTCACGAGTTGTTATTAAAACCATTGTTTCATATTGTTTATGTTACAATTTAATATGTTTAATTAAAACAACCTTGTTGTTATTAATGAAACTTTACTTCCTTAATGGTATTCTTTTCTTCTAATGGTTCACGAGTTGTTATTAAAACCATTGTTTCATATTGTTTATGTTACAATTTAATATAATTAATTAAAACAACCTTGTTGTTACTAATGAAACTTTACTTCCTTAATGGTATTCTCCTCTTCTAATGGTTCACGAGTTGTTATTAAAACCATTGTTTCATATTGTTTATGTTACAATTTAATATGATTAATTAAAACAACCTTGTTGTTACTAATGAAACTTTACTTCCTTAATGGTATTCTCCTCTTCTAATGGTTCACGAGTTGTTATTAAAACCATTGTTTCATATTGTTTATGTTACAATTTAATATAATTAATTAAAACAACCTTGTTGTTACTAATGAAACTTTACTTCCTTAATGGTATTCTCCTCTTCTAATGGTTCACGAGTTGTTATTAAAACCATTGTTTCATATTGTTTATGTTACAATTTAATATATTTAATTAAAACAACCTTGTTGTTACTAATGAAACTTTACTTCCTTAATGGTATTCTTCTCTTCTAATGGTTCACGAGTTGTTATTAAAACCATTGTTTCATATTGTTTATGTTACAATTTAATATGTTTAATTAAAACAACCTTGTTGTTATTAATGAAACTTTACTTCCTTAATGGTATTCTCCTATTCTAATGGTTCACAAATTGTTGTTAAAACCATTGTTTCATATTGTTTATGTTACAATTTAATATCATTAATTAAAACAACCTTGTTGTTACTAATGAAACTTTTCTTCCTTAATGGTATTCTCCTCTTCTAATGGTTCACGAATTGTTGTTAAAACCATTGTTTCATGTTGTTTATGTTACAATTTAATATCATTAATTAAAACAACCATGTTGTTACTAATGAAACTTTACTTCCTTAATGGTATTCTTTTCTTCTAATGGTTCACGAATTGTTGTTAAAACCATTGTTTCATGTTGTTTATGTTACAATTTAATATGATTAATTAAAACAACCTTGTTGTTACTAATGAAACTTTACTTCCTTAATGGTATTCTTTTCTTCTAATGGTTCACGAGTTGTTATTAAAACCATTGTTTCATATTGTTTATGTTACAATTTAATATGTTTAATTAAAACAACCTTGTTGTTATTAATGAAACTTTACTTCCTTAATGGTATTCTCCTCTTCTTATGGTTCACGAGTTGTTATTAAAACCATTGTTTCATATTGTTTATGTTACAATTTAATATAATTAATTAAAACAACCTTGTTGTTACTAATGAAACTTTACTTCCTTAATGGTATTCTCCTCTTCTAATGGTTCACGAGTTGTTATTAAAACCATTGTTTCATATTGTTTATGTTACAATTTAATATAATTAATTAAAACAACCTTGTTGTTACTAATGAAACTTTACTTCCTTAATGGTATTCTTTTCTTCTAATGGTTCACGAGTTGTTTCATATTGTTTATGTTACAATTTAATATATTTAATTAAAACAACCTTGTTGTTATTAATGAAACTTTTCTTCCTTGATGGTATTCTTCTCTTCTAATGGTTCACGAGTTGTTATTAAAACCATTGTTTCATATTGTTTATGTTACAATTTAATATGTTTAATTAAAACAACCTTGTTGTTATTAATGAAACTTTACTTCCTTAATGGTATTCTCCTCTTCTAATGGTTCACGAATTGTTGTTAAAACCATTGTTTCATATTGTTTATGTTACAATTTAATATCATTAATTAAAACAACCTTGTTGTTACTAATGAAACTTTACTTCCTTAATGGTATTCTCTTCTTCTAATGGTTCACGAATTGTTGTTAAAACCATTGTTTCATGTTGTTTATGTTACAATTTAATATCATTAATTAAAACAACCATGTTGTTACTAATGAAACTTTACTTCCTTAATGGTATTCTTTTCTTCTAATGGTTCACGAATTGTTGTTAAAACCATTGTTTCATGTTGTTTATGTTACAATTTAATATGATTAATTAAAACAACCTTGTTGTTACTAATGAAACTTTACTTCCTTAATGGTATTCTTTTCTTCTAATGGTTCACGAGTTGTTATTATAACCATTGTTTCATATTGTTTATGTTACAATTTAATATGATTAATTAAAACAACCTTGTTGTTATTAATGAAACTTTACTTCCTTAATGGTATTCTCCTCTTCTAATGGTTCACGAGTTGTTATTAAAACCATTGTTTCATATTGTTTATGTTACAATTTAATATCATTAATTAAAACAACCTTGTTGTTACTAATGAAACTTTACTTCCTTAATGGTATTCTTTTCTTCTAATGGTTCACGAGTTGTTATTAAAACCATTGTTTCATATTGTTTATGTTACAATTTAATATGTTTAATTAAAACAACCTTGTTGTTACTAATGAAACTTTACTTCCTTAATGGTATTCTTCTCTTCTAATGGTTCACGAGTTGTTATTAAAACCATTGTTTCATATTGTTTATGTTACAATTTAATATGATTAATTAAAACAACCTTGTTGTTACTAATGAAACTTTACTTCCTTAATGGTATTCTTTTCTTCTAATGGTTCACGAGTTGTTGTTAAAACCATTGTTTCATATTGTTTATGTTACAATTTAATATGATTAATTAAAACAACCTTGTTGTTACTAATGAAACTTTACTTCCTTAATGGTATTCTCCTCTTCTAATGGTTCACGAGTTGTTATTAAAACCATTGTTTCATATTGTTTATGTTACAATTTAATATAATTAATTAAAACAACCTTGTTGTTACTAATGAAACTTTACTTCCTTAATGGTATTCTTCTCTTTCTAATGGTTCACGAGTTGTTATTAAAACCATTGTTTCATATTGCTTATGTTACAATTTAATATTTTAATTAAAACAACCTTGTTGTTATTAATGAAACTTTACTTCCTTAATGGTATTCTCCTCTTCTAATGGTTCACGAATTGTTGTTAAAACCATTGTTTCATGTTGTTACTAATGAAACTTTACTTCCTTAATGGTATTCTTTTCTTCTAATGGTTCACGAGTTGTTATTAAAACCATTGTTTCATATTGTTTATGTTACAATTTAATATGTTTAATTAAAACAACCTTGTTGTTATTAATGAAACTTTACTTCCTTAATGGTATTCTTTTCTTCTAATGGTTCACGAGTTGTTATTAAAACCATTGTTTCATATTGTTTATGTTACAATTTAATATGATTAATTAAAACAACCTTGTTGTTATTAATGAAACTTTACTTCCTTAATGGTATTCTTTTCTTCTAATGGTTCACGAGTTGTTATTAAAACCATTGTTTCATATTGTTTATGTTACAATTTAATATGTTTAATTAAAACAACCTTGTTGTTATTAATGAAACTTTACTTCCTTAATGGTATTCTCCTCTTCTAATGGTTCACGAATTGTTGTTAAAACCATTGTTTCATATTGTTTATGTTACAATTTAATATCATTAATTAAAACAACCTTGTTGTTACTAATGAAACTTTTCTTCCTTAATGGTATTCTTCTCTTCTAATGGTTCACGAATTGTTGTTAAAACCATTGTTTCATGTTGTTTATGTTACAATTTAATATCATTAATTAAAACAACCTTGTTGTTACTAATGAAACTTTTCTTCCTTAATGGTATTCTTTTCTTCTAATGGTTCACGAATTGTTGTTAAAACCATTGTTTCATGTTGTTTATGTTACAATTTAATATGATTAATTAAAACAACCTTGTTGTTACTAATGAAACTTTACTTCCTTAATGGTATTCTTTTCTTCTAATGGTTCACGAGTTGTTATTGTAACCATTGTTTCATATTGTTTATGTTACAATTTAATATGTTTAATTTAAACAACCTTGTTGTTATTAATGAAACTTTACTTCCTTAATGGTATTCTCCTCTTCTAATGGTTCACGAGTTGTTATTAAAACCATTGTTTCATATTGTTTATGTTACAATTTAATATGATTAATTAAAACAACCTTGTTGTTATTAATGAAACTTTACTTCCTTAATGGTATTCTCCTCTTCTAATGGTTCACGAATTGTTGTTAAAACCATTGTTTCATATTGTTTATGTTACAATTTAATATTAATTAAAATATGTATTAATTAAAACAACCTTGTTGTTACTAATGAAACTTTACTTCCTTAATGGTATTCTCCTCTTCTAATGGTTCACGAGTTGTTATTAAAACCATTGTTTCATATTGTTTATGTTACAATTTAATATGATTAATTAAAACAACCTTGTTGTTATTAATGAAACTTTACTTCCTTAATGGTATTCTTTTCTTCTAATGGTTCACGAGTTGTTATTAAAACCATTGTTTCATATTGTTTATGTTACAATTTAATATATTTAATTAAAACAACCTTGTTGTTATTAATGAAACTTTACTTCCTTAATGGTATTCTTCTCTTCTAATGGTTCACGAGTTGTTATTAAAACCATTGTTTCATATTGTTTATGTTACAATTTAATATGTTTAATTAAAACAACCTTGTTGTTATTAATGAAACTTTACTTCCTTAATGGTATTCTCCTCTTCTAATGGTTCACGAATTGTTGTTAAAACCATTGTTTCATATTGTTTATGTTACAATTTAATATCATTAATTAAAACAACCTTGTTGTTACTAATGAAACTTTACTTCCTTAATGGTATTCTTTTCTTCTAATGGTTCACGAATTGTTGTTAAACCATTGTTTCATGTTGTTTATGTTACAATTTAATATCATTAATTAAAACAACCTTGTTGTTACTAATGAAACTTTACTTCCTTAATGGTATTCTTTTCTTCTAATGGTTCACGAGTTGTTATTAAAACCATTGTTTCATATTGTTTATGTTACAATTTAATATGTTTAATTAAAACAACCTTGTTGTTATTAATGAAACTTTACTTCCTTAATGGTATTCTCCTCTTCTTATGGTTCACGAGTTGTTATTAAAACCATTGTTTCATATTGTTTATGTTACAATTTAATATGATTAATTAAAACAACCTTGTTGTTATTAATGAAACTTTACTTCCTTAATGGTATTCTCCTCTTCTTATGGTTCACGAGTTGTTATTAAAACCATTGTTTCATATTGTTTATGTTACAATTTAATATGTTTAATTAAAACAACCTTGTTGTTATTAATGAAACTTTACTTCCTTAATGGTATTCTCCTTTCTTCTAATGGTTCACGAATTGTTGTTAAAACCATTGTTTCATATTGTTTATGTTACAATTTAATATGATTAATTAAAACAACCTTGTTGTTACTAATGAAACTTTACTTCCTTAATGGTATTCTCCTCTTCTAATGGTTCACGAATTGTTGTTAAAACCATTGTTTCATATTGTTTATGTTACAATTTAAAATCATTAATTAAAACAACCTTGCTGTTACTAATGAAACTTTACTTCCTTAATGGTATTCTCCTCTTCTAATGGTTCACGAATTGTTGTTAAAACCATTGTTTCATGTTGTTTATGTTACAATTTACTATGATTAATTAAAACAACCTTGTTGTTGTTAATGAAACTTTAGTTCCTTAATGGTATTCTCCTCTTCTAATGGTTCACGAGTTGTTATTAAAACCTTTGTTTCATATTGTTTATGTTACAATTTAATATAATTAATTAAAACAACCTTGCTGTTACTAATGAAACTTTACTTCCTTAATGGTATTCTCCTCTTCTAATGGTTCACGAGTTGTTATTAAAACCAGTTTCATATTGTTTATGTTACAATTTAATATAATTAATTAAAACAACCTTGTTGTTACAAATGAAACTTTACTTCCTTAATGGTATTCTTTTCTTCTAATGGTTCACGAGTTGTTATTAAAACGATTGTTTCATATTGTTTATGTTACAATTTAATATATTTAATTAAAACAACCTTGTTGTTATTAATGAAACTTTTCTTCCTTGATGGTATTCTTCTCTTCTAATGGTTCACGAGTTGTTATTAAAACCATTGTTTCATATTGTTTATGTTACAATTTAATATGTTTAATTAAAACAACCTTGTTGTTATTAATGAAACTTTACTTCCTTAATGGTATTCTCCTATTCTAATGGTTCACAAATTGTTGTTAAAACCATTGTTTCATATTGTTTATGTTACAATTTAATATCATTAATTAAAACAACCTTGTTGTTACTAATGAAACTTTACTTCCTTAATGGTATTCTTTTCTTCTAATGGTTCACGAATTGTTGTTAAACCATTGTTTCATGTTGTTTATGTTACAATTTAATATCATTAATTAAAACAACCTTGTTGTTACTAATGAAACTTTACTTCCTTAATGGTATTCTTTTCTTCTAATGGTTCACGAGTTGTTATTAAAACCATTGTTTCATATTGTTTATGTTACAATTTAATATGTTTAATTAAAACAACCTTGTTGTTATTAATGAAACTTTACTTCCTTAATGGTATTCTTTTCTTCTAATGGTTCACGAGTTGTTATTAAAACCATTGTTTCATATTGTTTATGTTACAATTTAATATCATTAATTAAAACAACCTTGTTGTTACTAATGAAACTTTACTTCCTTAATGGTATTCTCCTCTTCTTATGGTTCACGAGTTGTTATTAAAACCATTATTTCATATTGTTTATGTTACAATTTAATATAATTAATTAAAACAACCTTGTTGTTATTAATGAAACTTTACTTCCTTAATGGTATTCTCCTCTTCTTATGCCTTTTTTAACCCTTACGTTCTTTAATTGTTCCTAAAATCTCGGACGAATTAATTTGTTTTCATTGACAATAGTAATATTCCCTTTCCTGTAAGACTTCTAAAATGAATTAACAATATGGTTAAGTTAGAAATATTAGCTAAACCAAAAGTGGCCATATTTGTATCACTAGAAACTGAGCACTTATTAGTTAATGTGTTACTCTGGTTAACAGGATGTTCATATAGCCATATACACTTTACCTCTGAATCCCAGGAGATAACTAGTATTTCGTATCTAACAAGTTGATATACATCCACATCCTAAACATTTTGTCTCACTTTTATATAGTATTTCAAACGATGATCGTTACAATTACTGTACCGTAGAGAGGTCGATTAACCCTACCCAACTGTGCTTTCGAAGCCAGCAAGGGTGGTAATTGGTTGCTTTATTTTTTAAAAGGTTTCTACTTCAGCCACTAACAGTAAAATAAACATACGAAATAAGTGTGAAAAGTCTGGAAGTAGAAATTCGGTGGAGATTCACCTTGGAATTTCTTACTATGGATTGAAAAGTTTCGACAATACTATTAATTTTGTTAACAATGTAATAAGTGTAAGTATGTATGAAGTATAAATTGTTTGATCAACAGTAACAGAACCACACGTTTTGTTTCACAATCTATTATTTCATATTACTTTGTGAAACGAAACGAAAGGGTTAATGATTCTTTCTTCAATGGATGAACGAAACTTCGTGAAGTTTGATATCTTAAAGATGAAATATACGTTCGAAATAGGAAGAGAACAGTGTTACGTATAGTAAAAAAGGGAAGTAATAAAAACACACACAAGTATGTAAGAAAATATTTATTTAAGTACATATTAAATGGAACCAACATAGTTGAGCAATTTTAGTCACCTAAATAACAGAAGGCACACAAGTACCACAATGTCTTACTGGCACTTTCTACTTCAGTGAGCCCTGTAAAGTTGTTGGTAAACACATGTTTATCCACACACCATTCATAGGTGGCTATTTCACTTCATTTCACGACTTTTAGTGATGTTATTTATTGCATCCATAATGTTATATTTCTTTTAGAAGTCACGAATTGTAGGTTTATCCTCTCCATCAGTAATTTTAATTAATTGTTTCAATGTTCTTCGTAAGTAATATCTTTAAAATAATAGATAACATCTTGATCCATTGGCTGAAGTTGAGTGCATGGGATGTTCCTAACTGTTACGTTATCGGAAAGATCATTCTAGTTCAATGGGTAGTTTGGTGCATTGTCTAAGATGGTAGGATAGAATACATTGACAAACCAATATTGAAACATACTTAAAATCATCCAAACCTTCTTATCTGAGCACCAAATCACTGGTAAATTAGGCTTAGTACCTCCCTTTAGACCCCTTGAAGTTCTAAAACTGTACATTAGTCACAGATTTCACATAAAATCATTCAAACCTTCTTATCTGAGCACCAAATCACTGGTTAATTAGGCTTAGTACCTTCCTTTAGAGCCCTAGGAGTTCTAAAACTGTACACTAGTAAGGGATTTCACTTAAAATCATCCAAACCTTCTTATCTGAGTACCAAATCACTAATAAATTAGGCTTAGTACCTCCCTTTAGAGCCCTTGAAGTTCTAAAACTGTACATTAGTAAGGGATTTCACTTAAAATCATCCAAACCTTCTTATCTGAGTACCAAATCACTAATAAATTAGGCTTAGTACCTTCCTTTAGAGCCCTAGGAGTTCTAAAACTGTACATTAGTAAGGGATTTCACTTAAAATCATCCAAACCTTCTTATCTGAGTACCAAATCACTAATAAATTAGGCTTAGTACCTCCATTTAGAGCCCAAGGAGTTCTGAAACTGTACACTAGAAAGGGTTTCACTTAAAATCATCCAAACCTTCTTATCTGAGTACCAAATCACTGGTAAATTAGGCTTAGTACCTCCCTTTAGAGCACTTGGAGTTCTGAAACTGTACACTAGTAAGGGATTTTACTTAAAATCATCAACATCATTGCCACCCACGATTAAAGTCAGACGACCTTTCGAGGCCTTGAATTCTGATGCAGACTTATCTTTCTTAAAAACAAATGTTTTATGTGAAACGAGTTTCCAGAACAGCCTTGCTTCATCCACACTGAAGTTCACTGGAATATCTTATACATAAGCTCTGGTAGCCTCACCTCTTAGTTTTATGTTGTCCAAGGTGAAGCACTTCTCGAATCTATCATTTACTTACCAGGAAGGGTTTCTCTACAGAACCATCACTACCACATTGTTCACTTAGCTTGTTTAACCACAGTGTTTGAACCACCACTACCACATTGTTCACTTAGCTTGTTTAACCACAGTGTTTGAACCATCACTACCACGTTGTTCACTTAGCTTGTTTAACCACAGTGTTTGAACCACCACTACCACATTGTTCACTTGGCTTGTTTAACCACAGTGTTTGAACCATCACTACCACATTGTTCACTTAGCTTGTTTAACCACAGTGTTTGAACCACCACTACCACATTGTTCACTTAGCTTGTTTACCAACCACAGTGTTTGAACCACCACTACCACATTGTTCCACTTAGCTTGCTTGTTTAACCACAGTGTTTGAACCACCACTACCACATTGTTCACTTAGCTTGTTTAACCACAGTGTTTGAACCACCACTACCACATTGTTCACTTAGCTTGTTTAACCACAGTGTTTGAACCACCACTACCACATTGTTCACTTAGCTTGTTTAACCACAGTGTTTGAACCACCACTACCACATTGTTCACTTAGCTTGTTTAACCACAGTGTTTGAACCACCACTACCACATTGTTCACTTAGCTTGTTTAACCACAGTGTTTGAACCACCACTACCACATTGTTCACTTAGCTTGTTTAACCACAGTGTTTGAACCACCACTACCACATTGTTCACTTAGCTTGTTTAACCACAGTTTGAACCACCACTACCACATTGTTCACTTAGTGTTTGAACCACCACTACCACATTGTTTGTTTTTAACCACAGTTTGAACCACCACTACCACATTGTTCACTTAGCTTGTTTAACCACAGTGTTTGAACCACCACTACCACATTGTTCACTTAGCTTGTTTAACCACAGTGTTTGAACCACCACCACTACCACATTGTTCACTTAGCTTGTTTAACCACAGTGTTTGAACCACCACTACCACATTGTTCACTTAGCTTTGTTTACTTACCACAGTTTGAACCACCACTACCACATTGTTCACTTAGCTTGTTTAACCACAGTGTTTGAACCACCACTACCACATTGTTCACTTAGCTTGTTTAACCACAGTTTAACCACAGTGTTTGAACCACCACTACCACATTGTTCACTTAGCTTGTTTAACCACAGTGTTTGAACCACAGTTTGAACCACCACTTAGCTTGTTTAACCACCCACCACTTTGTTCACTTAGCTTGTTTAACCACAGTTTTGAACCACCACTACCACATTGTTCACTTAGCTTGTTTAACCACAGTGTTTGAACCACCACTACCACATTGTTCACTTAGCTTGTTTAACCACAGTGTTTGAACCACCACTACCACATTGTTCACTTAGCTTGTTTAACCACAGTGTTTGAACCACAGTTTGAACCACAGTTTGAACACTACCACATTGTTCACTTAGCTTGTTTAACCAGTGTTTGAACCACCACTACCACATTGTTGACTTAGCTTGTTTAACTACAGTTTGAACCACCACTACCACATTGTTCACTTAGTTTGTTTAACCACAGTTTGAACCACCACTACCACATTGTTTACTTAGCTTGTTTTACCACAGTTTGAACCACCACTACCACATTGTTCACTTAGCTTGTTTAACCGCAGTTTGAACCACCACTACCACATTGTTCACTTAGCTTGTTTAACCACAGTTTGAACCACCACTACCACATTGTTCACTTAGCTTATTTAACCACAGTTTGAACCATCACTACCACATTGTTCACTTAGCTTGTTTAACCAGTGTTTGAACCACCACTACCACATTGTTGACTTAGCTTGTTTAACTACAGTTTGAACCACCACTACCACATTGTTCACTTAGTTTGTTTAACCACAGTTTGAACCACCACTACCACATTGTTCACTTAGTTTGTTTAACCACAGTTTGAACCACCACTACCACATTGTTCACTTAGCTTGTTTAACCGCAGTTTGAACCACCACTACCACATTGTTCACTTAGCTTGTTTAACCACAGTTTGAACCACCACTACCACATTGTTCACATTGTTTGAACCATCACTACCACATTGTTCACTTAGCTTGTTTAACCAGTGTTTGAACCACCACTACCACATTGTTGACTTAGCTTGTTTAACTACAGTTTGAACCACCACTACCACATTGTTCACTTAGTTTGTTTAACCACAGTTTGAACCACCACTTTGAACCACCACCACTACCACATTGTTCACTTAGCTTGTTTAACCACAGTTTGAACCACCACTACCACATTGTTCACTTAGCTTGTTTAACCACCCACCACTACCACATTGTTCACTTAGCTTGTTTAACCACAGTTTGAACCACCACTACCACATTGTTCACTTAGCTTGTTTAACCACAGTTTGAACCACCACTACCACATTGTTCACTTAGCTTATTTAACCACAGTTTGAACCATCACTACCACATTGTTCACTTAGCTTGTTTAACCAGTGTTTGAACCACCACTACCACATTGTTGACTTAGCTTGTTTAACTACAGTTTGAACCACCACTACCACATTGTTCACTTAGTTTGTTTAACCACAGTTTGAACCACCACTACCACATTGTTCACTTAGTTTGTTTAACCACAGTTTGAACCACCACTACCACATTGTTCACTTAGCTTGTTTAACCGCAGTTTGAACCACCACTACCACATTGTTCACTTAGCTTGTTTAACCACAGTTTGAACCACCACTACCACATTGTTCACTTAGCTTATTTAACCACAGTTTGAACCATCACTACCACATTGTTCACTTAGCTTGTTTAACCAGTGTTTGAACCACCACTACCACATTGTTGACTTAGCTTGTTTAACTACAGTTTGAACCACCACTACCACATTGTTCACTTAGTTTGTTTAACCACAGTTTGAACCACCACTACCACATTGTTTACTTAGCTTGTTTTACCACAGTTTGAACCACCACTACCACATTGTTCACTTAGCTTGTTTAACCGCAGTTTGAACCACCACTACCACATTGTTCACTTAGCTTGTTTAACCACAGTTTGAACCATCACTACCACATTGTTCACTTAGCTTGTTTAACCAGTGTTTGAACCACCACTACCACATTGTTGACTTAGCTTGTTTAACTACAGTTTGAACCACCACTACCACATTGTTCACTTAGTTTGTTTAACCACAGTTTGAACCACCACTACCACATTGTTCACTTAGTTTGTTTAACCACTACTACCACATTGTTTACTTAGCTTGTTTTACCACATTATATTGGACCTGGCTGTCAGTCCAAACACCTTTCATTTAAAGCATCACTTCACTACTATGAAAATACAATGGAAAAGCACTTGAGGTGTGGCTAGTCTAACACTTATCTTAATGGTTTCTTTTCAGACAAACCTCAAAGTTCCACAAGAGCGAATTTACGGTCTACAGTCAAAATTTATTTTTCACGCTTTTTAATTTCCGTATACACGAAATTACATAAACCGAAGGGCCGTAATACCAAGGAGAGACTGCAGTGCAACAAAGAACATATTTGAGGAATGAAAGCATAATGCAGATATACTCCACAAAACAAACAGATTATTGTGAATTATATTTAAACGTTGCTTTATGAAACTTACCTTATTACGTATTATTCGGTAAAATTATTATATTACAATATTTATAGGTACCAAATAAATTAATGCAGGTCTAATCTATGTCATCAATATTTGCTTTCCTGTTAGCCAACTTGTTACTATATAACTAGGGATGTGGACTGACCCTATAATTATACGTTTCATTTATAGTAGTATTCGTATGATATTTATACAATAATCTTTACCGACTAATCGATGTGCAATTCTACCTAAACATTATTTTCTATTATTGACTCACCACGTTTAATTCTCACTGAGTATGTTGAAAGAAAGGATTCGTCACAATTGTTTTCATTATTCCACTGAATGATTGATGTTGTTTTGAATTAAGCACAAAGCTACACAATGGTCTACCCGTGTTCTGCCCATCACGGGTATCAAAACCAGGTTTTTAGCGTTGTAAATCCGAAGGCATACCGCTGAGCTACTGGGGTCTCCATTGAATAACTATTGCACCACAGTTTATCCACATTGTTTCACTGAATGAAGTGGTACAACACACTTTAACTTCATTACATAGAATGAACTGGTGCACCAGACGTTATCTCCATTGGTTCATTGAATGAGCTGAGGTATTACACTTTATTCTCATTGTTCGACTGAATGAACTGGTGAACCACAGTTTCTTCACATTGTTCTACTGAACGAACTGGTGAACCATACTTTATCCACATTGTTCTACTAAATGAACAAGTGAACCATAGTTTATCCACATTGTTTGGTGGTCTGTTTTGGTGGTCAGCTATTATTAGACGAAAAATGTTTAACTTTCCCTCGAAGCTCCACCTACAGTTTAAATATCCCTTAACAACACGTTATAGAAGAAAAACAGGTGATGTATGGTTTCGTATAATAAGGTTTTCATAACCAATAAGATCAGGATATTTACCAAGGGAAGTATTAAACATAATTACACCATGTGGTACCTAGTTGTAGATAAAGGCTTGTTTGTCGTTTCCTATAAAATAATAGCAGGAAGCAAATTTGAACTTACTTTTGTAAAAGTCGTCGTAAAAGGTGTGTCTTATCTTGTCTTCTCTCTACGAGAGTCATCCAAGTTGAACACTCTTAGGTTTTCCTTTCAATAAGAAGCATAGTAAAACATCAGTCTTAGCTTGTCTTCTGTCAGTAAGAAACGAAGACAAATATCAGTATTAAATTGTCTTGTCTCTGTAAGAATCATAGTAATCAAATACACAGAGAATGGAACCCGCCGTCTTCAGACCACTAGTTCTGTTTTTGTGTGTTATTGGTTCAGGGCAATTCAAGCAACGTAAGAAATCAATTAACTATTACTTATTAGTAAGTTTAGAAATCTTTATTTTACTTATTTTGATTGCCATAACCACCCATATGTTCTACGTGCTCGTATTTTGGGTGAAGAGGTGTTACGAGATCTGTAGGGTGTTGGTACTGTTTCTTCGATATATGGCGGTCACGCTTTGTGCTTTGACGTATACCATCCGTAAAAGAGACATTTCAAACCTTACAAGTAACCTGAAGAAGAGATTTTCCCACCTAGGAGAAAGGGAGAAACGATTTCTGAGAATGCTGGCAGTTTTTGGAGTAAGTTTCAGTTGTGTCATGCAGGTGACAATGAATGTAATAACGCTAGCAGGATTTTCTCAGGATTATGTTGACGCAGATGCTAGAATCTACTTTGGCAACAGTTCGATTCCCTTGCACGGTACAAAACACATGCTTACATTAATCTATTGGATTGATTCAATTTTCTTCTGTGGAACCACCTTCTATTGTTACCGATGTACTATTGTCTCTCTTGTGCTTCTTTGGATCAGCTCTTTAAGAAGATGTATATATCGTTCTACAATGATGTCACACCGAACAGTAGACACCTGGTGACGATGTTTGAAAGTGCTTATGAGTTAGACAAGGTTCTCTTCCGGTTGAAAACGTCTGGTCACCTTTTTGTTACTTTGGTACATATTAATCGTAGTATCTACATGTGCCGAACTTACGTTTTTTGTAAGTTATACCCCGAGTGAAAAGATGGAGTTACTATTTTATGCTACCAGTTACGGCCTCCTGTGGATTGTGTTCTTCGGTGTGACCTGTGCTGCAATCAAGGTTCAAGAACAAGCTAGTGAAGTCAGGAACGTCTTACTAAACGTCCTCCGTCAGTCTGTCCTGTGTAATAATTCGGAGCTAGCCCACACCTTCTTGTTCTTACATCAAGTGAAAGACACTTACCCTGTACTGACAGCTGGTGGATTTTTTACCATAAATCGCGGCTTTCTTCTGACAGTTTTAGGTACGATTATGACGTATGCGGTTCTCGTCCACCAGATTACTACTAATTTGTAGACTTTAATCTTATATTGACTGATTCAGTCATGGGTGGTTTTGACACTTGATTCACCATGTACAGTAAGTGATTTGATCCCCCAGTTAACAAGTACCATAGTGGATGATGGTTACACTTACCCATGGTGTTTCCAACATCGAGAATGACGATGAATAGTTTTACTTAACACGGTACTGAACTATAGTTGTCTGTCAAATACTTACTTTGGGTTTACACTTTCTAGAAGTATTGAAAACATTTGTATGGCTATCATTATACTCAGTATTTAGTGTTTGGAGTTATGTCAATATATAAACTATCACACAAAGATAAAGTGTTGAAATAAATTATATCAATTATTATACGGTATATGTCTTATGTTAAACAGTTTATATTTATTGTAATTTGTTCAATATAAATTGTTACGATGATAGCAGATAACTTGACATCATTCTCGCCGCCTGAAGAAAACTCTGAATCTACATTGTACAGTACACTTGATAGCTGAAGTTAGGAACCTAATGTATCAGTTATCCTCAAGTATGAAACAACGGCTCTGTGAGACAACTAATCATCGTATGGAGTTTAACTTCCTGAAAGACAATTCCAACATTTCATCATGATTCTTCAACTTATTGGAAGAATAATTATTTTATGATGAATTCATTAGTGTATTCAACATCAGAACTGCTTCAAAATAAGATACAATACTCAATGTTGTTACTGTTTCAGTAGACGGACATGGTTGACGTCATGAATAGAATCCAGTATATGAAATGTGGATGATATCATGACTAGATACCAATATAGCAGATGCTGTTAGCATCATGACTAGAAACTAGAGTAACAGCTGTGGTCAGGTTAATAACAAGATACCAGTGAAGAACAAGTTATTAGGATCATGACAAGATGAAAGTGCAGTAAATATGGTGATGATCATGACTACGTTCCAGTGTGGCATATGTGGTCAGGAACATGATCAGATACCAGTGTAGAATTTGTGATTTTAGAAGGACCATTACTTAGTTGTTATTGGTTATTTGATTGTACGGGGTTAAAATCTACTTATTTTACTCAGACTAAGTTTCCTCCGTAATCGTTGTAGTGGCATCAGTGATCGACTTTCATATTGATTTTACGAAACAAAATAAAGCAGTCCGTCAATGTTCAAGAATAGGAAAGGAACCATTAGAATAGTTTTTTTGTGAGCTCGATCTAAACTGGTTATTTCTGAAGAAACATAAAATTCATACGTCTTTACCTGAGCTACTTTGACAGTGAAAAATAAAACAATCTTGAATGAGTGATGTTGGACAACGTGCAGTTCAAACATCGATGATAATTCAAAAAGTCTGTTTTGGTGGTCAGCTATTATTAGACGAAAAATGTTTAACTTTCCCTCGAAGCTCCACCTACAGTGTAAATATCCCTTAACAACACGTTATAGAAGAAAAACAGGTGATGTATGGGTTCGTTTAATGAGTTTTTCATAACCAATAATATCAGGATATTTAACTATTGAAGTATTAAATATAATTACCCTCTGTGGTACCTAGTTGTAGATAAAGGCTTGTTTGTCGTTTCCTATAAAATACTAGCAGGAAGCAAATTTGAACTTACTTTTGTAAAAGTCGTCGTAAAAGGTGTGTCTTATCTTGTCTTCTCTCTACGAGAGTCATCCAAGTTGAACACTCTTAGGTTTTTCCTTTCAATAAGAAGCATAGTAAAAGATCAGTCTTAGCTTCTCTTCTGTCAGTAAGAAACGAAGACAAATATCAGTATTAGATTGTCTTGTCTCTGTAAGAATCATAGTAATCAAATCACAGAGAATGGAACCCGCCGTCTTTAGACCACTAGTTCTGTTTTTGTGTGTTATTGGTTTAGGGCAATTCAAACAACGTAAGAAATCAATTTACTATTACTTATTAGTTAGTTTAGAAATCTTTGTTTTACTTATTTTGATTGCCATAACCACCCATATGTTCTACGTGCTCGTATTTTGGGTGAAGAGGTGTTACGAGATCTGTAGGGTGTTGGTACTGTTTCTTCGATATATGGCGGTCACGCTTTGTGCTTTGACGTATACCATCCGCAAAAAAGACATTTCAAACCTTACAAGTGACCTGAAGAAGAGAATTTCTCACCTAGGAGAAAAGGAGAAGCGATTTCTGAGAATGGTGGCAGTTTTGGAGTAAGTTTCAGCTGTGTTATGCAGGTGATAATGAATGTAATAACGCTAGCAGGATTTTCTCAGGATTATGTTGACGCAGATGCTAGAATCTACTTTGGCAACAGTTCGATTCCCTTGCACGGTACTAAACACATGCTTACATTAATCTATTGGATTGATTCAATTTTCTTCTGTGGAACCACCTTCTATTGTTACCGATGTACTATTGTCTCTCTTGTGCTTCTTTGGATCAGCTCTTTAAGAAGATGTATATATCGTTCTACAATGATGTCACACCGAACAGTAGACACCTGGTGACGATGTTTGAAAGTGCTTATGAGTTAGACAAGGTTCTCTTCCGGTTGAAAACGTCTGGTCACCTTTTTTGTTACTTTGGTACATATTAATCGTAGTATCTACATGTGCCGAACTTACGTTTTTGTAAGTTATACCCCGAGTGAAAAGATGGAGTTACTATTTTATGCTACCAGTTACGGCCTCCTGTGGATTGTGTTCTTCGGTGTGACCTGTGCTGCAATCAAGGTTCAAGAACAAGCTAGTGAAGTCAGGAACGTCTTACTAAACGTCCTCCGTCAGGCTATCCTGTGTAATAATTCGGAGCTAGCCCACACCTTCTTGTTCTTACATCAAGTGAAAGACACTTACCCTGTACTGACAGCTGGTGGATTTTTTACGATAAATCGCGGCTTTCTTCTGACAGTTTTAGGTACGATTATGACGTATGCGGTTCTCGTCCACCAGATTACTACTAATTTGTAGACTTTTAATCTTCTATTGACTGATTCAGTCATGGGTGGTTTTGACACTTGATTCACCATGTACAGTAAGTGATTTTATCACCTAGTTAACAAGCACCATAGTGGATGATGGTTACACTTACCCATGGTGTTTCCAACATCGAGAATGACGATGAATAGTTTTACTTAACACGGTACTGAACTATAGTTGTCTGTCAAATACTTACTTTGGGTTTACACTTTCTAGAAGAATTGAAAACATTCGTATGGCTATCATTATACTCAGTATTTAGTGTTTGGAGTTATGTTAATATATAAACTATTACACAAAGATAAAGTGTTGAAATAAATTATATCAATTATTATACGGTATATGTCTTATGTTAAACAGTTTATAATTATAGTAATTTGTTCAATATAAATTGTTACGATGATAGCAGATAACTGGACATCATTCTCGCCGCCTGAAGAAAACTCTGAATCGACATTGTACAGAACACTTGATAGCTGAAGTTAGGAACCTAATGTATCAGTTATCCTCAAGTATTAAACAACGGCTCTGTGAGACAACTAATCATCGTATGGAGTTTAACTTCCTGAAAGACACATCCAACATTTCATCATGATTCTTCAACTTATTGGAAGAATAATTATTTTATGATGAATTCATTAGTGTATTCAACATCAGAACTGCTTCAAAATTAGGTACAATACTCAATGTTGTTACTTTCAGTAGACGGACATGGTTGACGTCATGAATAGAATCCAGTATATCAAATGTGGATGATATCATGACTAGATACCAATATAGCAGATGCTGTTAGCATCATGACTAGACTCTAGAGTAACAGCTGTTGTCAGGTTAATAACAAGATACCAGTGGATCATGACAAAATGGCAGTGTAGAACATGTTATTAGGATCATGATAAAATAGCAGTGTAGAACATGTTATTAGGATCATGACAAAATAGCAGTGTAGAACACGTGTTTCGTATCATGACAAGATGAAAGTGCAGTAAATATGGTGATGATCATGACTACGTTCCAGTGTGGCATATGTGGTCAGGAACATGATCAGATACCAGTGTAGAATTTGTGATTTTTAGAAGGACCATTACTTAGTTGTTATTGGTTATTTGATTGTACGGGGTTAAAATCTACTTATTTTTACTCAGACTAAGTTTCCTCCGTAATCGTTGTAGTGGCATCAGTGATCGACTTTCATATTGATTTTACGAAACAAAATAAAGCAGTCCGTCAATGTTCAAGAATAGGAAAGGAACCATTAGAATAGTTTTTTTGTGAGCTCGATCTAAACTGGTTATTTCTGATGAAACATAAAATTCATACGTCTTTACCTGAGCTACTTCGACAGTGAAAAATAAAACAATCTTGAATGAGTGATGTTAGACAACATGCAATTCAAACATCGATGATAATTCAAAAGTCTGTTTTGGTGGTCAGCTATTATTAGACGAAAAATGTTTAACTTTCCCTCGAAGCTCCACCTACAGTGTAAATATCCCTTAACAACACATGTTATAGAAGAAGAACAGGTGATGTATGGGTTCGTTTAATGAGTTTTTCATAACCAATAATATCAGGATATTTAACTATTGAAGTATTAAATATAATTACCCTCTGTGGTACCTAGTTGTAGATAAAGGCTTGTTTGTCGTTTCCTATAAAATACTAGCAGGAAGCAAATTTGAGCTTACTTTTGTAAAAGTCGTCGTAAAAGGGGTGTCTTATCTTGTCTTCTCTCTACGAGAGTCATCCAAGTTGAACACTCTTAGGTTTTTCCTTTCAATAAGAAGCATAGTAAAAGATCAGTCTTAGCTTTTCTTCTGTCAGTAAGAAACGAAGACAAATATCAGTATTAGATTGTCTTATCTCTGTAAGAATCATAGTAATCAAATACACAGAAAATGGAACCCGCCGTCTTTAGACCACTAGTTCTGTTTTTGTGTGTTATTGGTTTTGGGCAATTCAAGCAACGTAAGAAATCAATTTACTATTACTTATTAGTTAGTTTAGAAATCTTTGTTTCACTTATTTTGATTGCCATAACCACCCATATGTTCTACGTGCTCGTATTTTGGGTGAAGAGGTGTTACGAGATCTGTAGGGTGTTGGTACTGTTTCTTCGATATCTGGCGGTCACGTCTTGTGCTTTGACGCTTACCACCCGCAAGAAAGACATTTGAAACCTTACAAGTGACCTGAAGAAGAGACTTTCTCACCTAGGGTAAAGGGAGAAGCGATTTCTGAGAATGCTAAAATTTGCCTCTAAGAAAGATAAATTATGTTGAATTTCAGAAAAGGTCGCTGGTATTTGTTCTTCTAGTTCAGATCGTAATTTCTTACAATAAAAGTTCGTGATTATTTGGTTTAATTTAGTTGAGGTATTAACATGTGAACAGTGGGTTTGTATTAAGATATGGAAAGAAAATATTTATTTAATCTATCAGTTAAAGCTGACTAATTGATATGGTTGACGTCATACTGACGTACTCATTGCTCTGTGGGGTTACAGCTATTTGATTTATAACCTGATTGTTCTATACATTACTGACTCTATTACCTCTGTAATCGTTGTGGTGACATCAGTGATCGACTTTCATATTGATTTTTACGAAACAAAATAAAGCAGTTCGTCTATGTTCAAGAATAGGAAAGGAACCATTAGAATAGTTTTTTTGTGAGCTCGATCTAAACTGGTTATTTCTGATGAAACATAAAATTCATACGTCTTTACCTGAGCTACTTTGACAGTGAAAAATAAAACAATCCTGAATGAGTGATGTTAGACAACATGCAGTTCAAACATCGATGATAATTCAAAGAGTCTGTTTTGGTGGTCAGCTATTATTAGACGAAAAATGTTTAACTTTCCCTCGAAGCTCCACCTACAGTGTAAATATCCCTTAACAACACGTTATAGAAGAAAAACAGGTGATGTATGGGTTCGTTTAATGAGTTTTTCATAACCAATAATATCAGGATATTTAACTATTGAAGTATTAAATATAATTACCCTCTGTGGTACCTAGTTGTAGATAAAGGCTTGTTTGTCGTTTCCTATAAAATACTAGCAGGAAGCAAATTTGAACTTACTTTTGTAAAAGTCATCGTAAAAGGTGTGTCTTATCTTGTCTTCTCTCTACGAGAGTCATCCAAGTTGAACACTCTTAGGTTTTTCCTTTCAATAAGAAGCATAGTAAAAGATCAGTCTTAGCTTCTCTTCTGTCAGTGAGAAACGAAGACAAATATCAGTATTAGATTGTCTTGTCTCTGTAAAAATCATACTAATCAAATACACAGAGAATGGAACCCGCCATCTTCATACCACTAGTTCTGTTTTTGTGTGTTATTGGTTTAGGACAATTCAAACAACGTAAGAAATCAATTAAGTATTACTTATTAGTAAGTTTCGAAATCTTTGTTTTACTTATTTTGATTGGCATAACCACCCATATGTTCTATGCGCTCGTATTTTGGGTGCAAAGGTGGTACGAAATCTGGAGGGTGTTTGTACTGTTTTTTCGATATCTGGCGGTCACGTTTTGTGCTTTGACGTATACCATCCGCAAAAAAGACATTTCAAACCTTACAAGTGACCTGAAGAAGAGAATTTCTCACCTAGGAGAAAGGTTTTCTGAGAATGGTGGCAGTTTTTGGAGTAAGTTTCAGTTGTGTTATGCAGGTGATAATGAATGTAATGACGGTAGCAGAATTTTTTCAGGATTATGTTGAGGCAGATGCTAGAATATACTTTGGCAACAGTATGGTTCCCTTGCACGGTACAAAACACAAGCTTACATTAATCTATTGGATTGGATTCAATTTTCTTCTGTGGAACCATCTTCTTTTGTTACCTTTGTACTATTGTCTCTCTTGTGCTTGTTTGGATCAGCTCTTTAAGAAGATGTATATATCGTTCTACAATGATGTCACACCGAACAGTAGACACCTGGTGACGATGTTTGAAAGTGCTTATGAGTTAGACAAGGTTCTCTTCCGGTTGAAAAACGTCTGGTCACCTTTTTTTGTTATTTTGGTACATATTAATCGTAGTATCTACATGTGCCGAAATTACGTTTTTTGTAAGTTATACCCCGAGTGAAAAGATGGAGTTACTATTTTTGCTATCAGTTACGGCCTCCTGTGGATTGTGTTCTTCGGTGTGACCTGTGCTGCAATCAAGGTTCAAGAACAAGCTAGTGAAGTCAGGAACGTCTTACTAAACGTCCTCCGTCAGGCTATCCTGTGTAATAATTCGGAGCTAGCCCACACCTTTTTGTTCTTACATCAAGTGAAAGACACTTACCCTGTACTGACAGCTGGTGGATTTTTTACCATAAATCGCGGCTTTCTTCTGACAGTTTTAGGTACGATTATGACGTATGGGGTTCTCGTCAACCAGATTGCTACTAATTAGTACACTTTGAATCTTCTATTGACTGATTCAGTCATGGGTGGTTTTGACACTTGATTCACCATGTACAGTAAGTGATTTTATCACCTAGTTAACAAGCACCATAGTGGATGATGGTTACACTTACCCATGGTGTTTCCAACATCGAGAATGTCGATGGATAGTTTTACTTAACACGGTACTGAACTATAGTTGTCTGTCAAATACTTACTTTGGGTTTACACTTTCTAGAAGAATTGAAAACATTCGTATGGCTATCATTATACTCAGTATTTAGTGTTTGGAGTTATGTCAATATATAAACTATCACACAAAGATAAAGTGTTGAAATAAATTATATCAATTATTATACGGTATATGTCTTATGTTAAACAGTTTATAATTATAGTAATTTGTTCAATATAAATTGTTACGATGATAGCAGATAACTTGACATCATTCTCGCCGCCTGAAGAAAACTCTGAATCTACATTGTACAGAACACTTGATAGCTGAAGTTAGGAACCTAATGTATCAGTTATCCTCAAGTATCAAATAACGGCTCTGTGAGACAACTAATCATCGTATGGAGTTTAACTTCCTGAAACACACATCCAACATTTCATCATGATTCTTCAACTTATTGGAACAATAATTATTTTATGATGAATTCATTAGTGTATTCAACATCAGAACTGCTTCAAAATAAGGTACAATACTCAATGTTGTTACTGTTTCAGTAGACGGACATGGTTAAGGTCATGACTAGATACCAATATAGCAGATGCTGTTAGCATCATGACTAGAAACTAGAGTAACAGCTGTGGTCAGGTTAATAACAAGATATCAGTGTAGAACACGTTATTAGGATCATGACAAAATAGCAGTGTAGAACACATGTTTCGTATCATGACAAGATGAAAGTGCAGTAAATATGGTGATGACCATGACTACGTTCCAGTGTGGCATATGTGGTCAGGAACATGATCAGATACCAGTGTAAAATTTGTGATTTTTAGAAGGACCATTACTTAGTTGTTATTGGTTACTTACGATTTAATTGTACGGGGTTAAAATCTACTTATTTTTACTCAGACTAAATTACATTCGTAATTGTTGTGGTGACATCAGTGATCGACTTTCATGTTGATTTTTACGAAACAAAATAAAGCACTTCGTCAATGTTCAAGAATAAGAAAGGAACCATTAGAATAGTTTTTTGTGACCTCGAACTTAACTGCTTATTTCTGATGAAGGATAAAACCCATACGTCTATACCTAAACTATTTTGACAGTGAAAAATAAAACAATCTTGAATGAGTGAGGTTAAACAACGTGCAGTTCAAACTTCGGTAATAATTCAAAGAGACTGTTTGGGTGGTCAACTATTATTAAACGTAAAATGTTTAACTTTCCCTCGAAGCTCCACCTAGAGTGTAAATATCCCTTAACAACACATGTTATAGAAGAAGAACAGGTGATGTATGGGTTCATTTAATGAATTTTTCATAATCAATAAGGTCAGGATATTTACCAAGGGAAGTGTTAAACATAATTACCACCTGTGGTGTCTGGTTGTCGATAAAGGCTTGTTTGTCGTTTCCTATAAAATACTAGCAGGAAGCAAATTTGAACTTACTTTTGTAAAAGTCGTCGTAAAAGGTGTGTCTTATCTTGTCTTCTCTCTACGAGAGTCATCCAAGTTGAACACTCTTAGGTTTTTCCTTTCAATAAGAAGCATAGTAAAAGATCAGTCTTAGCTTCTCTTCTGTCAGTAAGAAACGAAGATAAATATCAGTATTAGATTGTCTTGTCTCTGTAAAAATCATACTAATCAAATACACAGAGAATGGAACCCGCCGTCTTCAGACCACTAGTTCTGTTTTTGTGTGTTATTGGTTTAGGGCAATTCAAGCAACGTGAGAAATCAATTAACTATTACTTATTAGTAAGTTTCGAAATCTTTGTTTTACTTATTTTGATTGGCATAACCAGCCATATGTTCTATGCGCTCGTATTTTGGGTGCAAAGGTGGTACGAAATCTGGAGGGTGTTTGTACTGTTTTTCGATATTGGCGGTCACGTTTTGCGCTTTGACGTATACCATCCGCAAAAAAGACATTTCAAACCTTACAAGTGACCTGAAGAAGAGAATTTCTCACCTAGGAGAAAGGGAGAAGCGATTTCTGAGAATGGTGGCAGTTTTTGGAGTAAGTTTCAGTTGTGTTATGCAGGTGATAATGAATGTAATGACGGTAGCAGGATTTTCTCAGGATTATGTTGAGGCAGATGCTAGAATGTACTTTGGCAACAGTACGGTTCCCTTGCACGGTACAAAACACAAGCTTACATTAATCTATTGGATTGGATTCAATTTTCTTCTGTGGAACCACCTTCTTTTGTTACCTTTGTACTATTGTCTCTCTTGTGCTTGTTTGGATCAGCTCTTTAAGAAGATGTATATATCGTTCTACAATGATATCACACCGAACAGTAGACACCTGGTGACGATGTTTGAAAGTGCTTATGAGTTAGACAAGGTTCTCTTCCGGTTGAAAAACGTCTGGTCACCTTTTTTGTTACTTTGGTACATATTAATCGTAGTATCTACATGTGCCGAAATTACGTTTTTTGTAAGTTATACCCCGAGTGAAAAGATGGAGTTACTATTTTTTGCTATCAGTTACGGCCTCCTGTGGATTGTGTTCTTCGGTGTGACCTGTGCTGCAATCAAGGTTCAAGAACAAGCTAGTGAAGTCAGGAACGTCTTACTAAACGTCCTCCGTCAGGCTATCCTGTGTAATAATTCGGAGCTAGCCCACACCTTCTTGTTCTTACATCAAGTGAAAGACACTTACCCTGTACTGACAGCTGGTGGATTTTTTACCATAAATCGCGGCTTTCTTCTGACTGTTTTAGGTACGATTATGACGTATGGGGTTCTCGTCAACCAGATTGCTACTAATTAGTACACTTTGAATCTTCTATTGACTGATTCAGTCATGGGTGGTTTTGACACTTGATTCACCATGTACAGTAAGTGATTTTATCCCCTAGTTAACAAGCACCATAGTGGATGATGGTTACACTTACCCATGGTGTTTCCAACATCGAGAATGACGATGGATAGTTTTACTTAACACGGTACTGAACTATAGTTGTCTGTCAAATACTTACTTTGGGTTTACACTTTTTAGAAGAATTGAAAACATTCGTATGGCTATCATTATACTCAGTATTTAGTGTTTGGAGTTATGTTAATATATAAACTATCACACAAAGATAAAGTGTTGAAATAAATTATATCAAATATTATACGGTATATGTCTTATGTTAAACAGTTTATAATTATTGTAATTTGTTCAATATAAATTGTTACGATGATAGCAGATAACTTGACATCATTCTCGCCGCCTGAAGAAAACTCTGAATCTACATTGTACAGAACAGTTGATAACTGAAGTTAGGAACCTAATGTATCAGGTATCCTCAAGTATCAAACAACGGCTCTGTGAGACAACTAATCATCGTATGGAGTTTAACTTCCTGAAACACACATCCAACATTTCATCATGATTCTTCAACTTATTGGAAGAATAATTATTTTATGATGAATTCATTAGTGTATTCAACATCAGAACTGCTTCAAAATAAGGTACAATATTCAATGTTGTTACTGTTTCAGGAGACGGACATGATTAAGGTCATGACTAGATACCAATATAGAAAATGCTGTTAGCATCATGACTAGAAACTAGAGTAGCAGCTGTGGTTAGGTTAGTTACAATATATCAGTGTAGAACACGTTATTAGGATCATGACAAAATAGCAGTGTAGAACATGTTATTAGGATCATGACAAAATAGCAGTGTAGAACATGTTATTAGGATCATGACAAAATAGCAGTGTAGAACATGTTATTAGGATCATGACAAAATAGCAGTGTAGAACACGTGTTTCGTATCATGACAAGATGAAAGTGCAGTAAATATGGTGATGATCATGACTCCGTTCCAGTGTGGCATATGTGGTCAGGAACATGATCAGATACCAGTGCAGAATTTGTGATTTTTAGAAGGACCATTACTTAGTTGTTATTGGTTATTTGACTGTACGGGGTTAAAATCTACTTATTTTTACTCAGACTAAATTACATTCGTAATTGTTGTGGTGACATCAGTGATCGACTTTCATGTTGATTTTTACGAAACAAAATAAAGCACTTCGTCAATGTTCAAGAATAAGAAAGGAACCATTAGAATAGTATTTTTTGTGACCTCGAACTTAACTGCTTATTTCTGATGAAGGATAAAACCCATACGTCTTTACCTAAACTATTTTGACAGTGAAAAATAAAACAATCTTGAATGAGTGATGTTGGACAACGTGCAGTTCAAACATCGATGATAATTCAAAAAGTCTGTTTTGGTGGTCAGCTATTATTGGACGAAAAATGTTTAACTTTCCCTCGAAGCTCCACCTACAGTGTAAATATCCCTTAACAACACGTTATAGAAGAAAAACAGGTGATGTATGGGTTTGTTTAATGAGTTTTTCATAACCAATAATATCAGGATATTTAACTATTGAAGTATTAAATATAATTACCCTCTGTGGTACCTAGTTGTAGATAAAGTCTTGTTTGTCGTTTCCTATAAAATACTAGCAGGAAACAAATTTGAGCTTACTTTTGTAAAAGTCGTCGTAAAGGGTGTGTCTTATCTTGTCTTCTCTCTACGAGAGTCATCCAAGAAGAACAGTCTTAGGTTTTCTGCTTTCAATAAGAAGCATAGTAAAAGATCAGTCTTAGCTTGTCTTCTGTCAGCAAGAAAGGAAGACAAATATCAGTATTAGATTGTCTTGTCTCTGTAAGAATCATATTTATCAAATACACGGAGAATGAAACCCGCCGTCTTTAGACCACTAGTTCTGTTTTTGTGTGTTATTGGTTTAGGGCAATTCAAACAACGTAAGAAATCAATTTACTATTACTCATTATTTAGTTTAGAAATCTTTGTTTTACTTATTTTGATTGCCGTAACCAGCCATATGTTTTACATGCTCGTATTTTGGGTGAAATGGTGTTACGAGATCTGTAGGGTGTTGGTACTGTTTCTTCGATATCTGGCGGTCACGTTTTGTGCTTTGACGTATACCATCCGCAAAAAAGACATTTCAAACCTTACAAGTGACCTGAAGAAGAGAATTTCTCACCTAGGAGAAAAGGAGAAGCGATTTCTGAGAATGGTGGCAGTTTTGGAGTAATTTTCAGTTGTGTTATGCAGGTCATAATGAATGTAATAACGGTAGCAGGATTTTCTCAGGATTATGTTGACGCAGATGTTAGAATCTAGTTTGGCAACAGTACGGTTCCCTTGCACGGTACAAAACACATGTTTACATTAATCTATTGCATTGGATTTAATTTTCTTCTGTGGAACCACCTTCTATTGTTACCGATGTACTATTGTCTCTCTTGTGCTTTTTTGGATCAGCTCTTTTAGAAAATGTATATATCGCTCTACAACGATGTGACACCGAACAGTAGTCACCTGGTGACGATGTTTGAAAGTGCTTATGAGTTAGACAAGGTTCTCTTCCGGTTGAAAAACGTCTGGTCACCATTTTTGTTACTATGGTACATATTAATCGTGGTGAAAAGATGGAGTTACTATTCAATGCTACCAGTTACGGCCTCCTGTGGATTGTGTTCTTCGGTGTGACCTGTGCTGCAATCAAGGTTCAAGAACAAGCTAGTGAAGTCAGGAACGTCTTACTAAACGTCCTCCGTCAGGCTATCCTGTGTAATAATTCGGAGCTAGCCCACACCTTCTTGTTCTTACATCAAGTGAAAGACACTTACCCTGTACTGACAGCTGGTGGTTTTTTTACCATAAATCGCGGCTTTCTTCTGACAGTTTTAGGTACGATTATGACGTATGCGGTTCTCGTCAATCAGATTGCTACTAAATAGTACAATTTTAATCTTCGATTGACTGCTTCAGTCATGGGTGGTTTTGACACTTGATTCACCATGTACAGTAGGTGATTTTATCCCCTAGTTAACAAGCACCATAGTGGATGATTGTTACACTAACCCATGGTGTTTCTTACATCGAGAGTGAAGAAGAATAGTTTTACCCAACACGGTGCTGAACGATAGACGTGTGTCAAATACCTACTGTTGGTTTACATTTTTATAATAATTGAAAACATTTGTATAGCTGGCTATCTTTAAATACATGCTTTCGTTAGTATTTAGTTTTTGTCATTTTGTTATTTTAAACAATATCACAGAAATATAAAACATTTGTAATAATGATATCAGTGTAGCAGATGTTGATAGGATCATTACCAGATACCGGGTTAGCAGGTGTGGATAGAATCATTACTAGATACCAGGGTAGCAGGTGTGGATAGAATCATTACTGGATACCAGGGTAGCAGGTGTGGATAGAATCATTACGAGATACCAGGGTAGCAGGTGTGGATAGAATAATTACGAGATACCAGGGTAGCAGGTGTGGATAGAATCATTACTAGATACCAGGGTAGCAGGTGTGGATAGAATCATTACTAGATACCAGTATAGCAGGTGTGGATAGAATCATTACTAGATACCCGTGTAGCAGGTGTGGATAGGATCATGACTAGATATCTAACTAGAAAGCAATATGTAAAAGTTTCAAGAAAATAATGGTTGAAGTTGTCGCTACCATGGGCAAAGTTGCTGCTAAGAAGACCGAATATAAGTATGTCTAGATACATACCTGTTATGTGAATAGAAGTTTCGGAGAAAGTAGAGAACGATGTCCACAGTGAGTGGTAGATACCGAAACAAAGCACTAGTTAACAGCATGTAATATAGCATACTTAAGAGAACACTACATAAAATTATACACGTGTTATTCGAGTATAAGACCTTTTAGTAAAAACATACAACTTTCTCTGATTTATTTCGAGTTCACAACATGTTTGGTGTTCAGTTTATAATGGGTTCAGTTGAAACGTACAATTTTGTGAAGTCGCAGAAAGATAAAAAAACAAACGAACAAAAAAGACGTTGATGTTTCGTGATTTTGTTTATACCCGTTTATCGAATTTTCATTTGTATATAGCACTGTGTATACTGTAAATATGTGTGGTTATTTTTACACAAGCCCATTTATGTCCTGCATAACTTTCATCCTTAAATTCCACCATGAGACGAAACATGAGTCGCAAGAAAGTTTTGATTAAGACCAATAAAATTAAAACAACGTGAAAGTTTGTAATATTGTGGGTTGATATAATATTTTTTATTTAAAGAGATACGCTACATTTCCACGTTAATATTGTATAAAAATAAAAGTATTTAATATATTAACTTTCAACCGAAAGATGGCAGCACATAGCATATCATTCTTAAACTGTTTGGCCCTGAACAAGAAAGGCTCACCTTTTGAAATCTCTCGGGTTATAGGATATCTGTTTCATTTGTAAACCGGTGAATGTTTCCCTTTTGTGTGTTATAAATCAAATTTATCAAAGTACCAAGCTTTTCCACTAAAACGATATAATTAATTAACAAGGTGATTGAAAACAATGACTTTAAGTATTTTTTATTAGATGACCAAGGTGATAAACTATATGATCAGTCAAAGTTTACTTAAGTATTTATTATAAGATGACCAAGGTGTTAAACTATATGATCAGTCAAAGTTATCTAAACTATTTGTTATTAGATGACCAAGGTGATAAACTATGTGATCAGTCAAAGTTTACTAAAGTATTTATTATAAGATGATCAAGGTGTTAAACTGAATGATCAGTCAAAGTTGTCTAAACTATTTGTTATTAGATGACCAAGGTGTTAAACTATATGATCAGTCAAAGTTTACTAAAGTATTTATTATAAGATGATCAAGGTGTTAAACTGAATGATCAGTCAAAGTTATCTAAACTATTTGTTATTAGATGACCAAGGTGTTAAACTATATGATCAGTCAAAGTTATCTAAACTATTTGTTATTAGATGACCAAGGTGATAAACTATGTGATCAGTCAAAGTTTACTAAAGTATTTATTATAAGATGATCAAGGTGTTAAACTGAATGATCAGTCAAAGTTGTCTAAACTATTTGTTATTAGATGACCAAGGTGTTAAACTATATGATCAGTCAAAGTTTACTAAAGTATTTATTATAAGATGATCAAGGTGTTAAACTGAATAATCAGTCAAAGTTAAGTTGGCTAAACTGTTTGTTATGAGATGACCAAGGTGATAAACTATGTGATCAGTCAAAACTCTCTACTCTATTTGTTATGAGATGACCAAGGTGTTAAACTATATGATCAGTCAAAGTTATCTAAACTATTTGTTATTAGATGACCAAGGTGATAAACTATGTGATCAGTCAAAGTTTACTAAAGTATTTATTATAAGATGATCAAGGTGTTAAACTGAATGATCAGTCAAAGTTGTCTAAACTATTTGTTATTAGATGACCAAGGTGTTAAACTATATGATCAGTCAAAGTTTACTAAAGTATTTATTATAAGATGATCAAGGTGTTAAACTGAATGATCAGTCAAAGTTATTTAAACTATTTGTTATGAGATGGCTAAGGTGTTAAACTATATGATCAGTGAAAGTTGTATGAACTATTTGTTATGAAATGATCAAGGTGTTAAACTATATGATCAGTCACAGTTAAGTTGGCTAAACTGTTTGTTATGAGATGACCAAGGTGATAAACTATATGATCAGTCAAAGTTTACTAAAGTATTTATTATAAGATGATCAAGGTGTTAAACTGAATAATCAGTTAAAGTTTACTAAAGTATTTATTATAAGATGATCAAGGTGTTAATCTAAATAATCAGTCAAAGTTTACTAAAGTATTTATTATAAGATGATCAAGGTGTTAAACTGAATAATCAGTCAAAGTTAAGTTGGCTAAACTGTTTGTTATGAGATGACCAAGGTGATAAACTATGTGATCAGTCAAAACTCTCTACTCTATTTGTTATGAGATGACCAAGGTGATAAACTAAATAATCAGTCAAAGTTGTCTAAACTATTTGTTATTAGATGACCAAGGTGTTAAACTATATGATCAGTCAAAGTTTACTAAAGTATTTATTATAAGATGATCAAGGTGTTAAACTGAATGATCAGTCAAAGTTATTTAAACTATTTGTTATTAGATGACCAAGGTGTTAAACTATATGATCAGTCAAAGTTATCTAAACTATTTGTTATTAGATGACCAAGGTGATAAACTATGTGATCAGTCAAAGTTTACTAAAGTATTTATTATAAGATGATCAAGGTGTTAAACTGAATGATCAGTCAAAGTTGTCTAAACTATTTGTTATTAGATGACCAAGGTGTTAAACTATATGATCAGTCAAAGTTTACTAAAGTATTTATTATAAGATGATCAAGGTGTTAAACTGAATAATCAGTCAAAGTTAAGTTGGCTAAACTGTTTGTTATGAGATGACCAAGGTGATAAACTATGTGATCAGTCAAAACTCTCTACTCTATTTGTTATGAGATGACCAAGGTGTTAAACTATATGATCAGTCAAAGTTATCTAAACTATTTGTTATTAGATGACCAAGGTGATAAACTATGTGATCAGTCAAAGTTTACTAAAGTATTTATTATAAGATGATCAAGGTGTTAAACTGAATGATCAGTCAAAGTTGTCTAAACTATTTGTTATTAGATGACCAAGGTGTTAAACTATATGATCAGTCAAAGTTATCTAAACTATTTGTTATGAGATGACCAAGGTGATAAACTATATGATCAGTCAAAGTTGTCTAAACTATTTGTTATTAGATGACCAAGGTGATAAACTATGTGATCAGTCAAAGTTTACTAAAGTATTTATTATAAGATGATCAAGGTGTTAAACTGAATGATCAGTCAAAGTTGTCTAAACTATTTGTTATTAGATGACCAAGGTGTTAAACTATATGATCAGTCAAAGTTTACTAAAGTATTTATTATAAGATGATCAAGGTGTTAAACTGAATAATCAGTCAAAGTTAAGTTGGCTAAACTGTTTGTTATGAGATGACCAAGGTGATAAACTATGTGATCAGTCAAAACTCTCTACTCTATTTGTTATGAGATGACCAAGGTGATAAACTATATGATCAATGAAAGATAAGTTTAACTTATGATGAGAACGTTGGAAAATAATTTTGTTTATTTCAAGGAATTACTCCAAAGTAAAAATAACTCGATAGACTCGGCTGTGTCGCCTTTCTGTCTGTAATCGTATTGTAACTTCTGTATAGAACGTACTGTATTTTTTCTGTCTCCTTTCTGTCTGTAATCGTATTGTAACTTCTGTATAGAACGTACTGTATTTTTTCTGTCTCCTTTCTGTCTGTAATCATATTGTAACTTCTGTATAGAACGTACTGTATTTTTTCTGTCTCCTTTCTGTCTGTAATCATATTGTAACTTCTGTATAGAACGTACTGTATTTTTTCTGTCTCCTTTCTGTCTGTAATCATATTGTAACTTCTGTATAGAACGTACTGTATTTTTTCTGTCTCCTTTCTGTCTGTAATCATATTGTAACTTCTGTATAGAACGTACTGTATTTCTGTGTCACCTTTCTGTCTGTAATCATATTGTAACTTCTGTATAGAACGTACTGTATTTCTTTGTGTCACCTATCTGTCTGTAATCATATTGTAACTTCTGTATAGAACGTACTGTATTTTTTCTGTCTCCTTTCTGTCTGTAATCATATTGTAACTTCTGTATAGAACTACTGTATTTCTTTCTGTCACCTATCTGTCTGTAATTATATTGTAACTTCTGTATAGAACGTACTGTATTTCTTTGTGTCACCTTTCTGTCTGTAATTATATTGTAACTTCTGTATAGAACGTACTGTATTTCTTTGTGTCATCTTTCTGTCTGTGATCATATTGTAACTTCTGTATAGAACGTACTGTATTTCTTTCTGTCACCTTTATTACTGCATCTCCAAGATTCACAGTTTATCTTCATTATATTATACTGTGAATTTTACTGTAACACCTGGTATATGTGCAATAAGTAATAAAGTGAAATGTGTTTTTAAATTTATATCTGGAGGGTTTAATGTATTATGTCAAACTAATTATTAATATCCGAATCAGAAAGTCCCATGGAAACCACACTCCATACAAAGTCGCGGTGAAACGGAATGTATCAGAACTAAATTTTTAGATTGTTCGACATTTCATGGGTAATGTTATGGCACCAAACATTATTTACTTTAGGGAAAAGTATATAATAGCTCTTTTCAGCTCAAAATAACTGTACAATCTGATTATAAAGATGTGTTGAAACTTGCGATTTAACATTTCCAAGACGGGAATGTACCTTGTACTTGGTGACTTTGAAAATAAAGAAATTTTGAAGAACCAGAACTATCCGTGAAGAAACCTACAAATATCTATAGCCTAGTATACCTAATTGGTGAGAAGCCATAGAAAAAAAAGTCGTTTTCCCAAACTTTCCCACGACACAAGCCACGTGGACACAAGCTGCTTCCACGACAGATTTGTTCAACTGTCAGATATCTCAATTAGTAGTAGAATAAAATGGACATATATGGAATTTCATACAATAACATATTAGTCAAGCATCACCTACAAATTTCCGTATTGTCGGACTGTTGAAACAGACTCTGGAGAACCGTTTTCCTGACACACTGGGTAGACCATGAAACGCATGCGGGAGGACTGTCATGCTTTGAATATGAAAACCTTGGAAATGAACGTTTTGGAATAAAAATTACACTACAGCGCTATTTTAAGGTGCACTGATGTCATATAGAGCATGAATGTACGTCTCGACATGGAATGTAACGACGTGGTGAGGCTCCAAAACAGATTTAGTAAAACATACTAAATCTTTGCATATGCATGGAGGATAGATCAATATTTAAACACATGTTCTTAGCTTAGATAACAAGGTATTCTTAGAGGAATTGCTGAAACATATATAAAAAATACAATACGAGAAAAGCGTTCTTCTTACAATCAGAGTTAATCCTTGCTTCTGTTTTATCGTGAACTTGAATATAATATGAGCACTTTTTGTAAGTTGATAAGTTCTCTATTTTGTGTTTAAGATGATTACATATAAGCTGTTTAGACGGTAACGTGCTTAATATCTTAATTGAACAGGTACAGGTGGTGCTGACGGAAGAAGATAAGACAACATCAAGTTTACACTGAAATCCTTACCTGTTCAGTTTTCTATTCCTTGTCTCAACAGACGTGTTTAGATAAAATAAGTGTCAGATTACCTGTTCACTTAACGGTTTATAAAAAGTACATTATTCGTTCAGACAGATAAGTACAGATAAAACACCATACGTTATACGTTCCGATTGATAAAATACTGATAAAATACCTTACATTATATGTTCAGACAGGTAAAATACAGATAAAACACCATACGTTATACGTTCAAGTAGATAAAACACAGATAGAACACTCTACGTTACACGTTCAGATACACAAAATACAAAAAAACACCATACGATATACGTTCAGATACACAAAATACAGAAAAAACACAATACGATATACGTTCAGATACACAAAATACAAAAAAACACCATACGATATACGTTCAGATACACAAAATACAGAAAAACACAATACGATATACGTTCAGATAGATGAATTACAGGTAAAACACTACACATTATATGGTCAGACAGATAAAATACATGTAAAATACCTTACATTATATGTTCAGACAGATAAAATACATGTAAAATACCTTACATTATATGTTCAGACAGGTAAAACACCATACGTTATACGTTCCGATTGATAAAATACCTTACATTACATGTTCAGACAGACAAAATACAGATAGAACACCATACGTTATACGTTTAGACAGATAAAATACAGATAGAACACTCTACGTTACACGTTCAGATACACAAAATACAAAAAAAAAACACCATACAATATACGTTCAGATACACAAAATACAGAAAAAACACAATACGATATACGTTCAGATACACAAAATACAGAAAAAACACAATACGATATACGTTCAGATACACAAAATACAGAAAAAACACAATACGATATACGTTCAGATAGATCAATTACAGGTAAAACACTGCACATTATATGGTCAGACAGATAAAATACATGTAAAATTCCTTATATTATATGTTCAGATAGATCATATACAGATAAAACACCATACATAATACGTTCAGACAGACAAAATACAGATAGAACACCACACGTTGTACGTTTAGACAGATAAAATACCAATAAAACACCATACGTTGTACGTTCAGACAGACAAAATACAGATAGAACACCACACGTTGTACGTTTAGACAGATAAAATACCAATAAAACACCATACGTTGTACGTTCAGACAGACAAAATACAGATAGAACACCACACGTTGTACGTTTAGACAGATAAAATACCAATAAAACACCATACGTTGTACGTTCAGACAGACAAAATACAGATAGAACACTACGTTACACGTTCAGATAGAAAAATACAGATAAAACACCATACATTATACGTTGAGATAGATAAAATACAGATTACACACGTTACAAGATCAGATAAATATAGATAAAGCACCACACGTTATACGTTCAGACAGATAAAACACCATACGTTATACGTTCAGACAGATAAAACACCACACGTTATACGTTCAGATAGAATACCATATGTTGTTCGTATATTTAGGCAGACAGAACATCATACGTTACACGGTGAGAACGAGAAACGGTTTGCCAGCGAAGAGAGGAAATAGTCCCCGGATTTTCGCGTTGAAAGTTCCTCAATGTACAGTTGACTCTCAGGGTGATCAGACAACCGTAGCAAATTTCATATCTTGATATTGGATCAGTTAATGGTGGTCCTGAAGTCAGACTTAAACCCGTTTTTAGTGTTTTATATTTGTTATTTAATTATATACTGTTATTTGTTGGCCTTGGTAACTTGAATATCGCTACTTTGAAATGTTACTTAGTGGATTTTCAGTAACAACTGGCCTGGTATGGCCAGGTGGTTAAGGCACACGTCTAGTAATCCGAGAGTCGCAGGTTCGAATTCCCGTCACACGAAACGTGCTCGCCCTTTGAGGCGTGGGGGCGTTATATTGTGACGATCAATCTCACTACTCGTTAGTGAAAAAGTAGCCCAGGAGATGGCGGTGGGTGGTGATGAATAGCTGGCTTCACTCTAGACTTACACTGCAAGATTAGGGACGGCTAGCGCAGATATCCCTTGTGTAGCTTTGCGCGAAATTTAAAACAATGTGTTTTTTATAGCAAAGTCACATCAGGCTATCTGCTCAGCCTACCGAGGGGTATCGAATCACTTATTTTATAGTCGTAAATGCGTAGACTTACCGCTGTACCATCGGGGAACAATTAAAACAAACCAAACCAGTAACAATTCCTGAAAATATAATAACAGAAGAAGGAAATGTTTAGAGTTTTACACTGAAAGACTGATTGTTGTTTGCCATGTATGTTCTTTTCTATATCTTCCACATAGTTGTATCTTTCCCTCTAACTTGGTATGGCTAGACATGGCGAAGTGATATGGGTACTCGACTCGCAATCTGAAGGTCGCGGGTTCGAGTCCCCGTCACACCAAACATGCTCGTCCTTTCAGTCATGGGGGCATTGTTGTGTGACTGTCACCCTACTATTCGTTGGTAAAAGAGTAGCCCAAGAGTTGGCGGCGGGTGTTGATGACTAGCTGTCTTTTTTCTAGTCTTAAACTGCTAATTTAAGGACGGCTAACGCAGATAGCCCTCGAGTAGCTTTGCGCGAAATTAAAAAAAACAAACAAACTTTCTTTTTTTATCCATTTATTACACGTAATATAATTGCATGTCATCCGAACATATCCTTCATCTAATTAAGCTGTGGTTCTAATTATCTTTCTGTTATACTGATGTTCCAATATACGTCTCTTGTTCCTACCCACTCAACCTTTCAACCCCATCACTCCCCAAAACAAACCAAATCCTATACCATGGTCAGTTACTCCTTTCAAATTATGTAATTAGGAGTAGAGTGAACAGTTTTATATATAACAGAAACATCACTGAGTTACAAAACCAACATCCGGTATTTGATTCCTCATGGTGGATACAGTGATAGATCAATGTGGCTTTGTTCTAAAATAGACAAAATTATAAAGAAAATATAAACAACAGCCCTTTATTTAAAGCGAGTGAATAACTCATATAATTATGTAAATATGACAGCGTAGATGGTTTGTTTTTGAATTTCACGCAAAGCTACACGAGAGCTACCTGCGCTAGCCGTCCCTAATTTGGCAGTGTAAGACTAAAGGGGAGGCAGCTAGTCTTCACCACCCACCGCCAACTCTTGGGCTACTCTTTACCAAGGAATATTAGGATTTACTGACACATTATAACGCCCTTACAGCTGAAGGGGCGAACATGTTTGGTATTACGGGGATTCGAACCCGCGCCCCTAGGAGTCTGAGTCGAGTGCCTTAACCACCTGGCCATGCTGAGCCAACAGACAACTAAGATGGACCGAAGCTATATGGGTTTACTTTGAAATTATTTAATAAAATCATATTTCAACACAAACCTCATACAGATAGGACACCTGGTGAGAGCTGAGGT
The DNA here is from genome assembly GCF_004210375.1 of Tachypleus tridentatus. Taxonomy (NCBI): domain Eukaryota; kingdom Metazoa; phylum Arthropoda; class Merostomata; order Xiphosura; family Limulidae; genus Tachypleus; species Tachypleus tridentatus. The sequence goes on from NC_134827.1 coordinate 115,904,732, forward strand.
TACTTGAAATAAATTATTTTACTCGGAAGCTGTTTAATAAAAGCATATTTCAGTATAAATTCTCTAAATGCCATATAAATATTTATTTGTATTAGGCCTAACATTCATATTTCTTCTGTAGCATATTATTTATTTTTATCATTTCTATCTCTCCAATCAGATCAATTGTTGGGCGTCACTTTGTCTTTTCCAACAGACAAATTACCGGATCTACAGGACAAGAAAAATCCAATTGGTCAAGTGAAAAAACTGCTCAGAGTATAAAGAAGAAAGACTGTTGTGAAACTAAAAATAAAATTGTACATTAAGACATATGGGATCTTAAAGAAACACGATAGAATGAGCTGATAAAACACTACAGTTTCTACACAAAATGAACGAACGTGAATTCGGCTAGCTTGCGATTTTGTCGAAGCTATCGATAATGTTTAGGGATTCGTTATAGCGAAATATCCGGTCTTCATTATATAAGTTTATGTTATAGATTACGCACAGAAGTTGGTCATCAATTACTTAAAATGACATTGAAATATGAACTGAAGAAGTGGTACAAAAAATGTTTGTCATCTACCAAGAACCAAACAGGGATCTTTAAACCCGAGTATCATGGCAGGGATTTGTAAACACAAATAACAAACAGGGATCTGCAAACCCAAGTAACATGGCAGGGATTTGTAAACAAAATAACAAACAGGGATCTGCAAACCCAAGTATCATGGCAGGATTTGTAAACAAAAATAACAAACAGGGATCTGCAAACCCAAGTATCATGGCAGGGATTTGTAAACACAAATAACAAACACGGATCTGCAAACCCAAGTAACATGGCAGGGATTTGTAAACACAAATAACAAACAGGGATCTGCAAACTCAAGTATCATGGCAGGGATTTGTAAACACAAATAACAAACAGGGATCTGCAAACCCAAGTATCATGGCAGGGATTTGTAAACACAAATAACAAACAGGGATCTGCAAACCCAAGTATCATGGCAGGGATTTGTAAACACAAATAACAAACAGGGATCTGCAAACCCGAGTATCATGGCAGGGATTTGTAAACACAAATACCAAACATGGATCTTTAAACCCGAGTATCATGGCAGGGATTTGTAAGCACAAATAACACACAGGGATCTGCAAACCCGAGTATCATGGCAGGGATTTGTAAACACAAATAACAAACAGGGATCTGTAAACCCAAGTATCATGGCAGGGATTTGTAAACACAAATAACACACAGGGATCTGCAAACCCAAGTATCATGGCAGGGATTTGTAAACAAAAATAACAAACAGGGATCTGCAAACCCAAGTATCATGGCAGGGATTTGTAAACACAAATAACAAACAGGGATCTGCAAACACAAGTATCATGGCAGGGATTTGTAAACACAAATAACAAACAGGGATCTGCAAACCCAAGTATCATGGCAGGGATTTGTAAACAAAAATAACAAACAGGGATCTGCAAACCCAAGTATCATGGCAGGGAGTTGTAAACACAAATAACAAACAGGGATCTGCGAACCCGAGTATCATGGCAGGGATTTGTAAACACAAATACCAAACATGGATCTTTAAACCCGAGTATCATGGCAGGGATTTGTAAACACAAATAACACACAGGGATCTGCAAACCCAAGTATCATGGCAGGGATTTGTAAACACAAATAACAAACAGGGATCTGTAAACCCAAGTATCATGGCAGGGATTTGTAAACACAAATAACAAACAGGGATCTGCAAACCCAAGTATCATGGCAGGGATTTGTAAACACAAATACCAAATAGGGATCTGAAAACCCAAGTACCACGGCAGGGATTTGTAAATCTTAGTACCAAACAGGGATCTGTAAGACCAAGTACCACGGCAAAGATCTATAAAAACATATTTGGTAAGACCCGCCACTAGCACTGTTATTGTTCATTATTGTCTTGTATGAAATTCATCTTTTATCTAAGTTCAAGGGAAAGCTGCTATTCAAGGGGCAAGTGAAGTTAAATAGTTCTGATTTGTTGACTTTTTCTAATATTTAATAGCTAGCTTGTGCGATCTGGCTTTAACGAGAGGTACCTGTGAATTACCTTCCACATATATATATTGTGAGAGTGTAGAAGATGGGAGACAGTAATACAGGTCTTTATACACAATTGTTTTTTGTAGGTTAGTCAGATGGTACTCTTGATGTTACAGGTAACCACATATCTTACAAACTGCAACAATCATAACTTAGATCACGCGAGGTCGTATTAGAGTGCTATCGACTAGAAACTTGTGCAATGTTTCTGTTGGGCGTGTTAGGACGTCAACATCGATTTTACGAAGTCGATTGGTCTGTTATGAATTTATAGCAAATAAACAAAAATGAAATTCGAATTAGGCATCATAAAACTTTTCAAAGTTTTCAATATTACATCTTTATTTTTATTATTGACGTATGTTTTAAGACGTAACTTAAATGTACAGTAAGTTTTATTGTACATAACTTTACATCACAATATATCTCGGATTTTTTTAAACTCACTGAAAGACAAATGATTTGAAATAATTCAAGAATAGCAGACAATTCTGTTGTACTAATTCACTTTTGTCAGTGCGTTTACCATTAGAAATAATTACTACCAGTATACAGTGTTTGTATTCTTAACAGTACCAGTATGCTGTACACAGTGCTTGTGTTATTAACAGTACCAGTATGCTGTACACAGTGCTTGTGTTATTAACAGTACCAGTATGCTGTACACAGTGCTTGTGTTATTAACAGTACCAGTATGCTGTACACAGTGCTTGTGTTATTAACAGTACCAGTATGTTGTACACAGTGCTTGTGTTATTAACAGTACCAGTATGTTGTATACAGTGTTTGTGTTATTAACAGTACCAGTATGCTGTATTGTGTTTGTGTTACTAACAGTACCAGTATGCTGTACACAGTGCTTGTGTTATTAACGTTACCAGTATGCTGTACACAGTGTTTGTGTTATTAACAGTAACAGTATGTTGTACACAGTGCTTGTGTTATTAACAGTACCAGTATGCTGTACAGTGTTTGTGTTATTAATGTTACCAGTATGTTGTATACAGTGTTTGTGTTATTAACAGTACCAGTATGTTGCATACAGTGTTTGTGTATGTTGTATTTTAGTTCGCTTTGTGTCATTTGAGTCCGAAATGTGAGTACATAAATTCTATGGGAGACCAGCTTCATGTGATGGTGTTGGTTTAACTGACATTACTATAACACTTCGTGTTTCAAAATGATTTAAATATATTGTTCTGTCACTAAACTTTATATACTGTAATGTTTACGAGACCAGAAATAATACCAAATGCTGTTATTAGAGAGAAAAAGACAAAATAAGACGACATACTCTCACTGTTACTAGAATTATTTCACTGTTTGGTTCTTGAAATTAGAACCTTTACAATATTTGTTGTATATAATTACTAGTACAGGTTGTTTATAAAACTATATCTAAAGTAATATTTCATTAATGGATATAAAGTAATGCGAAACGTTATTGCAAAGGTTAGAACTGTTACAATATATTGTTATTAGAAATAAACTTGTACAATAAACTGTGTTAGAAATATAACTATTACTGTTGCCGAAACCACGATTAACACAATATATTGTTGGTGGAATTATATATAACATGAGAACTTTTTAGTGCAACAAAAAACATAATATTGTTGTTGTTAGTAGTAGAATTAAAACAAAAAATATAATATTGTTGTTGTTAGTAGTAGAATTAAAACAAAAAATATAATATTGTTGTTGTTAGTAGTAGAATTAAAACAAAAAACATAATAATATTGTTGTTAGTAGTAGAATTAAAACAAAAGATACAATATTGTTGTTGTTAGTAGCAGAATTAAAACAAAAGATACAATATTGTTGTTGTTAGTAGCAGAATTTAAACAAAAGATACAATATTGTTGTCGTTAGTAGTAGAATTAAGACAAAAAATATAATATTGTTGTTAGTAGTAGAATTAAAACAAAAAATATAATATTGTTGTTAGTAGTAGAATTAAAACAAAAAATATAATATTGTTGTTAGTAGTAGAATTAAAACAAGAAATATAATATTGTTGTCGTTTGTAGTAGAATTAAAACAAAAGATACAATATTGTTGTTGTTAGTAGCAGAATTAAAACAAAAAATATAATATTGTTGTTAGTAGTAGAATTAAAACAAAAAATATAATATTGTTGTTAGTAGTAGAATTAAAACAAGAAATATAATATTGTTGTCGTTAGTAGTAGAATTAAAACAAAAGATACAATATTGTTGTTGTTAGTAGCAGAATTAAAACAAAAGATACAATATTGTTGTCGTTAGTAGTAGAATTAAAACAAAAGATACAATATTGTTGTTGTTAGTAGTAGAATTAAAACAAAAAATATAATATTGTTGTTGTTAGTAGTAGAATCAAAACACAAAATATAATATTGATGTTGTTAGTGGTAGAATTAAAACAAAAAATACAATATTGTTGTTCTTAGTAGTAGAATTAAAACAAAAAATATAATATTGTTGTTGTTAGTAGCAGAATTAAAACAAAAAATATAATATTGTTGTTGTTGGTAGTAGAATTAAAACAACACTTTTGTTCTGTTTCTGAGTCTGTTAAAGTCTTTTATATTATTGTTGAAATAAAATCAACACAGAATATTGTTACCGAAACTATAACTAACATGAAACAATTTTAATGAAACACGATGGGATTGAGGCTATATGAAAAAGTTCTCACCTTACGTTGTCCGTTTTTTCATCATAATAATGCTGAATTGTGTTTCAGTCCAAGCTTTGGAAAGTACACTTAGAGTATAAAGAATTAGAGTTTTGAGATAAAATTATTCGCTTACTCTACAAATCCTTTCAGCAAACATCCTCTTCTACCAATGTTCACAAAAGAAACGTAAGGCTTTGAGACATTCTGAACCGATAACGTTGTTCTAGGGCCGTGAGAGTAGCTAATTTTAAAGGAAAGAAATCTTAGTACTTATTAATTGATTTCTGTAACAAAAGACAAGATTCGTATTTTATCTTAACATTCCAACCTTTTGAAGATAACTACCATTCTACGACTTTAGACTGGGAGTATAATCACACATATCGGGATTTATAGGTTAGCAAGACTGTTAACCCGTTTAATAGAATTGCTGTTAATCTAATTTGTTTTATAAAACTCCGTAAACACTTAACTCAATACTTTATAAAGGTTTTGTTCTTTCAACTTAAAGACATTTCTCATTTTAAGGTGAGCAATATATATTTCTTTCGTTATATTTTGTGGTACTTTAGAGTTAAACAGTTATGCACAACTAAGTCTTTTGACTTAGCTATCCATAACACCAGATTTTATTTGACAAATAACACAAATAGAACCACGACTAAAGACACAATTTCATTTCTATTGTACAGACGCCCTCTTTTGGTGACCATTATAGTTATCTCTTAAAAACGCGGGAATGAACGAGAAATGCCACATCTTGTAGTGAGTGAGGACAGTATGTGTGCGAGGACAAAGACGTGTCGTTATTGAAAGGGTAAGAGGTGCACTATTCTCTGCTAGAGACCATCCCAAGTTTTTGTTTTGATTTGTGAACAAACTCTGAGTTTCTCTTTGCTCTCTGATTGTGGAAATCTTGGTAAGTACATATATAAACTGTCGCTTACTTTAGTGTTATAGAACTTAGAAAAGTTTTAAAGGAACCAAATAATATTTCAACACGTAAAATAAAACACTACAATCATCTGTAGATAAGAGTAATGCTAATTAATAGTTTCAGATTTCTGATCGTTTTTATTAAATCAGACTGTGGAACATTTTTAAAACGACCAAAACCAATTTCTACAATTTTGGTGCTACCACTGGCCAATTGCGCGTCTTGTTAATACCTTGAGAACGAAACGTTTATCATAACATGATACTAACATTTATTTGTGAACGAAACGTTTGGCAAGACACTGGTAACATTTAATGAACTAGTAATACATCACTGTGGTAATACTTTGTTGTGAACGAAACGTCTAACAAGACACCCTGGTAACATTTAATGAACTGTCAATACATCACTATGGTAATACTTTGTTGTGAACGAAACGTCAAACAAGACACCCTGGTAACATTTAATGAACTATCAATACATCACTGTGGTAATATGTGAACGAAACGTCTAATAAGACGCTCTGGTAACATTTAATGAACTATCAATATATCACTGTGGTAATACTTTGTTGTGAACGAAACGTCTAACAAGACACCCTGGTAACATTTAATGACCTATCAATACATCACTGTGGTAATGTGTGAACGAAACGTCTAATAAGACGCTCTGGTAACATTTAATGAACTATCAATATATCACTGTTTTAATACTTTGTTGTAAACAAAAGTCTAACAAGACACCCTGGTAACATTTAATGACCTATCAATACATCACTGTGGTAATATGTGAACGAAACGTCTAATAAGACGCTCTGGTAACATTTAATGAACTATCAATATATCACTGTGGTAATACTTTGTTGTGAACGAAACGTCTAACAAGACACCCTGGTAACATTTAATGACCTATCAATACATCACTGTGGTAATACTTTGTTGTGAACGAAACATGTAACAAGACATCATGGTAACATTTAAACTACTAACACATCACTGTAGTAGTACTACAAAACGTTCAACTGTAACAAAACATTCAAAACAGTACTGTAGATTTTCATTGAGAAAAAACACATTGGTGTCGTATACTTGTGAAGGAACTGTCTAATAGAATACATTGTAACAGCTACCTAACGAAATATTTTGGTAAAGTTAAAAGAGCACAAAGGTGACAAACAATAGAATATGAAAATTTTATAAGGTTCTCTTTTTACACATAAAAGATTGGAGAGAACTTCCTCCATTGAAAAGTTTCTAAGATAAACATATCTGTGTTTCATTTTAATAAAGTTTCTGAGGAATATAAACAGATTCATTGTCTTAGGGTATAACCGAACGAACGAAACCGATGTGATAACAATAAGCAAAACACGTAAGAAAACTTAATCTAACTTGTGATAACAGTGAACAAAACCAATGCAATAACACAGAGAAAAATATGGCATAACAATAAACGAAATTACTCTAATAACTGAATAAAACCGATCTAATAACAGCGAATGAAAGCTGAGTTATAAAACTTAAGAATTACGTGGCCAGACTTAAGAATCATACGTAGTCACGCTTAAATTTAGAAAGATCTACATGATTAAACTTAATTATATGTATTCACACTGATTTCTGGTCGTCTCTTTCTGTGTCGTCATGAAAATTGATTGTCGGAAAGCAGCTAGCAATCCCTTAATACCCCAAGTGTGTGGATGACACGTTTACCATGTCTAGAATATCTGTTTCTTGGAACTTTAACAAAAGAGAAAACAATATAAATTCACTGAATACAACCAACAATATCGTAATAACCTTTATTTCTTAACACTGATTTATAACCATAACGAACATTTCCAACCTAAAGATCCCCATAGAATAACATTTGCTGTACTTTTAAACTTACAAAATCTGTACCAGATGTCTTTAAATGAAACTTGAAACTTTTTTTCTATCGAGCGTATAAAATATCTCGAACTAACGAAGTTTCCATCACAAAAAACAAAGTTTCCTCTTTACGTTATTGACACAACGTAGTTTTAGTAAACTCTACCGACGTATCTGCTGTTATTAACTTGCCACGCGTGGTTACTGTTAAGAACTATACTAATGTACGTCCTCCAACATATCTGAGGTGGATTTTAAACCAAAGTGTCATCTACAACTTTTATACATATTTGTAGAGACCTGCAGTAAAGCCATCAAATGTGTAACTGTTCTTAATGTCATTACGGACATACTGATTAACTCGTGTGAAACACAAAGAATCTCCAACTGAGTTGCACTACGACAACGATTTATCGTAACGTCTAAGTAAGAGTCAACTTGCTCATTCATAAACTGAGGTCAAATATCAACCACATAGAACCAGACAATATGCTACATTTAACTAGAAAAGTACTTTTCATCACGTAACAACTCAGACGTAACAGTTCTTACCTGAATAGTTCTTTACATCAAGTATCAACTGAGACGAAACAAGAACCTGAATTGACCTTTATATCAAAGTATCAAGTGTGACGAAACAAGAACATGAATTGTCCTTTATATCAAAGTATCAAGTGTGACGTAACATGAACCTGTATAGTTCTTTATATCAAAGTATCAAGTGTGACGTAACAAGAACCTGTATAGTCCTTAAAATCAAAGTATCAAGTGTGACGAAACAAGAACCTGTATAGTTCTTTACATCAAAGTATCAAGTGTGACGTAACATGAACCTGTATAGTTCTTTACATCAAGTATCAAGTGTGACGTAACAAGAACCTGAATAGTTCTTTACATCAAAGTATCAAGTGTGACGTAACAAGAACCTGTATAGTTCTTTACATCAAAGTATCAAGTGTGACGTAACAAGAACCTGTATAGTCCTTAAAATCAAAGTATCAAGTGTGATGAAACAAGAACCTGTATAGTTCTTTACATCAAAGTATCAAGTGTGACGTAACAAGAACCTGTATAGTTCTTTACATCAAAGTATCAAGTGTGACGTAACAAGAACCTGTATAGTTCTTTACATCAAAGTATCAAGTGTGACGTAACAAGAACCTGTATAGTTCTTTACATCAAAGTATCAAGTGTGACGTAACAAGAACCTGTATAGTCCTTAAAATCAAAGTATCAAGTGTGATGAAACAAGAACCTGTATAGTTCTTTACATCAAAGTATCAAGTGTGACGTAACAAGAACCTGTATAGTTCTTTACATCAAAGTATCAAGTGTGACGTAACAAGAACCTGTATAGTTCTTTACATCAAAGTATCAAGTGTGACGTAACAAGAACCTGTATAGTTCTTTACATCAAAGTATCAAGTGTGACGTAACAAGAACCTGTATAGTTCTTTACATCAAAGTATCAAGTGTGACGTAACAAGAACCTGTATAGTTCTTTACATCAAGTGTGACGTAGCAGAACGTATGTTAAAGCTGCTTGGTTACTGAGCATTTTAGTTTGAGTTTTAATGTGCTTGGTTTCGTTTACTTTAAAATATTCTCTACTGCCAATAATACGTTACAGAAATAGAATGACATCTAACATAACAGAATGTTTTTGTCACGTGGTTTTATTAATTGGAGGTTTATGTTTAGTGTATTTTGCAAAATTACAAAGAAAGCATACAGAGTAAATAAAAAATTCGATCGTGAAATGTTTTTTATTCACAGATCCTTTGCTCGTGCGTTATAGATCCTATTTTAATAACATGGAACGTGAGAGATGTGTACTAATAAGACACGTCCAAGCAGAAATTTAATGGATAAGGGACCGTACTTGAATGACAAGTCTTAGACGTTTCTCTGAAGTGAAACTATACTTTTCGTTAGCTTCTAATTTGCTCAATAAATGTCATTTCATAATAATTATTTTGTCGCTGTGACGGTTTGTAAAATAGTGTTATAGAGATGGCACACCAATTTCTTTTCACCGGTGTTTTTTAGGCGACTAAGTATACGTCAACTTAAGTTCGCTCCTTGTTTTTTTACATTATTAACAAAGAAATCTGAATTTGTCAGATGTGGTTACTTCCCTTTAAGTAATCGTCTTACACAATTGTAATGTGACAAGACACTGACAGTTTATTAAGGGAGACAATATCAGATGAATCGTAAAGAAGCTAACTTTTCCTTTTAGCCTGAAGGCAGTTCGGACAGCACGTGCCTGTGTCGTCACTACGAAGGAGTTAACTCGTTTGGAAAGACTGATGGATGACGCTAACGGTATGTTCATAAATACGTTAAAATCCATACCAGACACTAATCCGATACGTACAGAAAAATTCATTCTGAAGAACACCTATCCTAAATACCAATCCTATGCACACAGAAACATCTGTCCTATAGGACAATCCTATACACACAGAAACATCTGTCCTATAGGACAATCCTATACACACAGAAACATCTGTCCTATAGGACAATCCTATACACAGAGAAACACGTCCTATAGAACAATCCTTTTTACACACAGAAACATCTGTCCTATAGGACAATCCTATACACAGAGAAACACGTCCTATATAACAATCCTGTACACAGAGAAACACGTCCTATATAACAATCCTGTACACAGAGAAACATTTTTCCTACAGAACAATCCTATACACAGAAACATTTGTCCTATAGAACAATCCTATACACAAACATCTGTCCTATAAAACAATCCAAAATACAGAGAAACATATTTCCTGTAGAACAATTCTATACACAGAGAAACACGTCCTACAGAACAATCCTATACACAGAGAAACACGTCCTACAGAACAATCCTATACACAGAAACATTTTTCCTACAGAACAATCCTATACACAGAAACATTTTTCCTACAGAACAATCCTATACACAGAAACATTTTCCTACAGAACAATCCTATACACAGAAACATTTTTCCTACAGAACAATCCTATACACAGAAACATTTGTCCTATAGAACAATCCTATACACAGAAACATCTGTCCTAAAGAACAATCCTATACAAAAAAATCTGTCCTATAAAACAATCCAAAATACAGAGAAACATATTTCCTGTAGAACAATCCAATACACAGAGAAACATCTATGGTATAGAACAATCCTATACATAGAAAAATGTCCTATAGAACAATCCTATACACAGAGAAACACGTCCTATAGAACAATCCTGTACACAAACATCTGTCCCATAGAACAATCCTATACACAGAGAAACACGTCCTATATAACAACCCTATACACAGAGAAACACGTTTTATATAACAATCCTGTACACAGAGAAACATTTTTCCTACAGAACAATCCTATACACAGAAACATTTGTCCTATAGAACAATCCTATACACAGAAACATCTGTCCTAAAGAACAATCCTATACACAAAAATCTGTCCTATAAAACAATCCAAAATACAGAGAAACATATTTCCTGTAGAACAATCCTATACACAGAGAAACATTTATCGTATAGAACAATCTTATATACAGAGAAACATTTATCGTATAGAACAATCCTATACACAAATATCTGTCCTATAAAACAATCCAAAATACAGAGAAACATATTTCCTGTAGAACAATTTTATACACAGAGAAACATCTATGGTATAGAACAATCCTATACATAGAAAAATGTCCTATAAAACAATCCTATACATAGAGAAACAAGTCCTATAGAACAATCCTATACACAAGCATGTCCCATAGAACAATCCTATACACAGAGAAACACGTCCTATAGAACAATCCTATACACAAACATCTGTCCCATAGAACAATCCTATACACAGAGAAACACGTCCTATATAACAATCCTGTACACAGAGAAACATTTTTCCTAAAGAACAATCCTATACACAGAAAATCATGTATCGTATGGAACAATCCTATGCACAGAAACATCTGTCCTAAAGAACAATCCTGTACACAAAAATCTCTCCTATAAAACAATCCAAAATACAGAGAAACATATTTCCTATAGAACAATCTTATACACAAACATCTGAACTACAGAACAATCCTAAACAGAGAAACATCTGTCCAGTACAACAGTCTTATACATAAACATCTGTCCTATAGAACAGTCCTATACATTGAGAGACACATACGACTATTTTCAATAACTGTCTTCGTAATAATCCTAAACAAGGCCATGATTTGCCTAGCTTTATATCTTTCAACGTTCCACGTTTTTCACTCAGACTGTTTGATTTTCTGTGATATAAACGTTGTCTAATCCAGATTGTTCCAGTTTCAAATTGAGCGCCAAACTTCAATCTCTTACATAATATGCTTCAGAAACTGGATATACTAGATCGAAACATGAGAAATCAGAACTTAATCCTGGCGGACGTGACGTAATAATGAAGATATAAGTGTAGATTAGTCCATGTTAATGTCGGTTTTATAAACTGTTGTGATTCTCATCCAAGATTAAACGTTTCAGATTCTGATAGACAGATATCGATGGATAAAGTGACAAAAAATCAAACTATCGTTTTCATTCAAAACTTAAACATAATGAAGAACCCACTTCTGAACTACACATTTAGCGAATACACATAAAAAAATCACTGTTTGGATTGACAAGTACACATAATATTACTTTCGGTTTATTTGCTATCCAGTCCACTAGAGAAGAAGTGATAGACGAACGATTCACGTACATATACGTTTATTCCTGGTTCGAGGCTTCTCTTATTGTCATCGGAAAATGTGTCGCATAAGTATATAGATTGTTGGCCATGTTTATAAGTGTGGAGCCTGATTCATTATATCGCCGTATCTGCAGTACGTAGCTCAACAGGCTACGTACTAAATTTAACGGTTCAGTGCTACACGTATGAATTTTTGAAGTTCGAAGATTTTAACTTTTTGTAAGGAAACATAATGATATGAGAAAGAAGTGAAGCTTGTGGACATGAATTTCCGTGACGTAAATAACATTATTGGCCAGAAAAGGTTAGGTCATCCATACCAGGGTGTTAAAAGTCGGCGAGGTAAGACTGACACACAAGTATGAAGGTGGAAAAAGCACCTAACTGAATCGTATTTAGAAAACTGGTCGTGGCACCCCAGATAGAGAACACGGTGGTCCACAAGCTGCTAGTGGAAAAGCACCTAACTGAATCGTATCCAGAAAACTGGTCGTGGTACCCCAGATAGAGAACACGGTGGTCCACAAGCTGCTAGTGAAAAAAGCACCTAACTGAATCGTATCCAGAAAACTGGTCGTGGCACCCCAGATAGAGAACACGGTGGTCCACAAGCTGCTAGTGGAAAAGCACCTAACTGAAACGTATCTAGAAAACTGGTCGTGGAACCCCAGATAGAGAACACAGTGGTCCACAAGCTGCTAGTGGAAAAAGCACCTAACTGAAACGTATCTAGAAAACTGGTCGTGGCACCCCAGATAGAGAACACGGTGGTCCACAAGCTGCTAGTGGAAAAGCACCTAACTGAAACGTATCTAGAAAACTGGTCGTGGCACCCCAGATAGAGAACACGGTGGTCCACAAGCTGCTAGTGGAAAAAGCACCTAACTGAATCGTATCTAGAAAACTGGTCGTGGTACCCCAGATAGAGAACACGGTGGTCCACAAGCTGCTAGTGGAAAAAGCACCTAACTGAATCGTATCCAGAAAACTGGTCGTGGCACCCCAGATAGAGAACACGGTGGTCCACAAGCTGCTAGTGGAAAAAGCACCTAACTGAAACGTATCTAGAAAACTGGTCATGGCACCCCAGATAGAGAACACGGTGGTCCACAAGCTGCTAGTGGAAAAAGCACCTAACTGAAACGTATCTAGAACACTGGTCATGGCACCCCAGATAGAGAACACGGTGGTCCACAAGCTGCTAGTGGAAAAAGCACCTAACTGAAAAGTATCTAGAACACTGGTCGTGGCACCCCAGATAGAGAACACGGTGGTCCACAAGCTGCTAGTGGAAAACACCTAACTGAAACGTATCTGGAAAACTGGTCGTGGCACCCCAGATAGAGAACACGGTGGTCCACAAGCTGCTAGTGGAAAAAGCACCTAACTGAAACGTATCTAGAAAACTGGTCGTGGCACCCCAGATAGAGAACACGGTGGTCCACAAGCTGCTAGTGGAAAAGCACCTAACTGAAACGTATCTAGAAAACTGGTCATGGCACCCCAGATAGAGAGCACGGTGGTCCACAAGCTGCTAGTGGAAAAAGCACCTAACTGAAACGTATCTAGAACACTGGTCATGGCACCCCAGATAGAGAACACGGTGGTCCACAAGCTGCTAGTGGAAAAAGCACCTAACTGAAAAGTATCTAGAACACTGGTCGTGGCACCCCAGATAGAGAACACGGTGGTCCACAAGCTGCTAGTGGAAAAAACACCTAACTGAAACGTATCTGGAAAACTGGTCGTGGCACCCCAGATAGAGAACACGGTGGTCCACAAGCTGCTAGTGGAAAAAGCACCTAACTGAAACGTATCTAGAAAACTGGTCGTGGCACCCCAGATAGAGAACACGGTGGTCCACAAGCTGCTAGTGGAAAAACACCCTAACTGAATCGTATCTAGAAAACTGGTCGTGGCACCCCAGATAGAGAACACGGTGGTCCACAAGCTGCTAGTGGAAAAAGCACCTAACTGAATCGTATCTAGAAAACTGGTCGTGGCACCCCAGATAGAGAACACGTTGCTAGTTCTATTCGACCGTGTCACAAAGATCCCTCTCACGAGCCGAGTATAGAGGAAGAAAGTTAATGAAAAAACACGAACTCTCCAGCTGAGTAAGAGACAGAAGATGGATTTAACATTATATGAAAATGAAGTCTTTATAACATGAAGAATATAAAGAAATGTTATAATAATTATCATAACACATTATAATTATATGACCACATTATAATGGTCACAGGTTTTTAATATAGAACAATACTGATTTTAAACTATGACAGTAGTAAACTTTAATTTGTGTTGGCAATAGTTAGGTGATATGAAGTTCCTACACTGTATAACCAGGAGATATAGCTCAGTCTACAGTAGAACATATTGACAACAGTTATGTGATATGAAGTTCCTACACTGTATAACCAGGACATATAACTAAGTCTACAGTAGAACGTATTGACAATTGTTATGTGATATGAAGTTCCTACACTGTATAACCAGGACATATAGCTCAGTCTACAGTAGAACGTATTGACAACAGTTATGTGATATGAAGTTCCTACACTGTATAACCAGGACATATAGCTCAGTCTACAGTAGAACGTATTGACAACAGTTATGTGATATGAAGTTCCTAAAATGTATAACCAGGATATAGAGTTAAGTCTACAGTAGAACGTATTGACAACAGTTATGAATATTTTTTTATAATAGTATATACTATATCAACCTAAAAGTAACAAAACACGCCGGCAATAAGAAAGGAACACACTCGTAACAACGAGAAACGAACTGAAGTAAAAATGTATGTCAGGATGGTCGATATGGGTATTACCACTTTTACTACAAAAGTAGAGAACGTTTTTATTAGGTGAATGAGAATATTCCCAGATGTACAGGACAACAAGACAAGAGAATGATGTCCATGTTTGATGTGTCTTATTGTCAGTATGTAAACTGTTTAAAAGACTAGAGGTGGTTCACGAGAAGTACCAGTGATTATTAGATACATTGACCAGAGAATGATGTCCATGTTTGATGTGTCTTATTGTCAGTATGTAAACTGTTTAAAAGACTAGAGGTGGTTCACGAGAAGTACCAGTGATTATTAGATACATTGACCAGAGAATGATGTCCATGTTTGATGTGTCTTATTCTCAGTATGTAAACTGTTTAAAAGACTAGAGGTGGTTCACGAGAAGTACCAGTGATTATTAGATACATTGACCAGAGAATGATGTCCATGTTTGATGTGTCTTATTGTCAGTATGTAAACTGTTTAAAAGACTAGAGGTGGTTCACGAGAAGTACCAGTGATTATTAGATACATTGACCAGAGAATGATGTCCATGTTTGATGTGTCTTATTGTCAGTATGTAAACTGTTTAAAAGACTAGAGGTGGTTCACGAGAAGTACCAGTGATTATTAGATACATTGACCAGAGAATGATGTCCATGTTTGATGTGTCTTATTGTCAGTATGTAAACTGTTTAAAAGACTAGAGGTGGTTCACGAGAAGTACCAGTGATTATTAGATACATTGACCAGAGAATGATGTCCATGTTTGATGTGTCTTATTCTCAGTATGTAAACTGTTTAAAAGACTAGAGGTGGTTCACGAGAAGTACCAGTGATTATTAGATACATTGACCAGAGAATGATGTCCATGTTTGATGTGTCTTATTCTCAGTATGTAAACTGTTTAAAAGACTAGAGGTGGTTCACGAGAAGTACCAGTGATTATTAGATACATTGACCAGAGAATGATGTCCATGTTTGATGTGTCTTATTCTCAGTATGTAAACTGTTTAAAAGACTAGAGGTGGTTCACGAGAAGTACCAGTGATTATTAGATACATTGACCAGAGAATGATGTCCATGTTTGATGTGTCTTATTCTCAGTATGTAAACTGTTTAAAAGACTAGAGGTGGTTCACGAGAAGTACCAGTGATTATTAGATACATTGACCAGAGAATGATGTCCATGTTTGATGTGTCTTATTCTCAGTATGTAAACTGTTTAAAAGACTAGAGGTGGTTCACGAGAAGTACCAGTGATTATTAGATACATTGACCAGAGAATGATGTCCATGTTTGATGTGTCTTATTGTCAGTATGTAAACTGTTTAAAAGACTAGAGGTGGTTCACGAGAAGTACCAGTGATTATTAGATACATTGACCAGAGAATGATGTCCATGTTTGATGTGTCTTATTGTCAGTATGTAAACTGTTTAAAAGACTAGAGGTGGTTCACGAGAAGTACCAGTGATTATTAGATACATTGACCAGAGAATGATGTCCATGTTTGATGTGTCTTATTGTCAGTATGTAAACTGTTTAAAAGACTAGAGGTGGTTCACGAGAAGTACCAGTGATTATTAGATACATTGACCAGAGAATGATGTCCATGTTTGATGTGTCTTATTGTCAGTATGTAAACTGTTTAAAAGACTAGAGGTGGTTCACGAGAAGTACCAGTGATTATTAGATACATTGACCAGAGAATGATGTCCATGTTTGATGTGTCTTATTGTCAGTATGTAAACTGTTTAAAAGACTAGAGGTGGTTCACGAGAAGTACCAGTGATTATTAGATACATTGACCAGAGAATGATGTCCATGTTTGATGTGTCTTATTGTCAGTATGTAAACTGTTTAAAAGACTAGAGGTGGTTCACGAGAAGTACCAGTGATTATTAGATACATTGACCAGAGAATGATGTCCATGTTTGATGTGTCTTATTGTCAGTATGTAAACTGTTTAAAAGACTAGCGGTGGTTCACGAGAAGTACCAGTGATTATTAGATACATTGACCAGAGAATGATGTCCATGTTTGATGTGTCTTATTCTCAGTATGTAAACTGTTTAAAAGACTAGCGGTGGTTCACGAGAAGTACCAGTGATTATTAGATACATTGACCAGAGAATGATGTCCATGTTTGATGTGTCTTATTGTCAGTATGTAAACTGTTTAAAAGACTAGAGGTGGTTCACGAGAAGTACCAGTGATTATTAGATACATTGACCAGAGAATGATGTCCATGTTTGATGTGTCTTATTGTCAGTATGTAAACTGTTTAAAAGACTAGAGGTGGTTCACGAGAAGTACCAGTGATTATTAGATACATTGACCAGAGAATGATGTCCATGTTTGATGTGTCTTATTGTCAGTATGTAAACTGTTTAAAAGACTAGAGGTGGTTCACGAGAAGTACCAGTGATTATTAGATACATTGACCAGAGAATGATGTCCATGTTTGATGTGTCTTATTGTCAGTATGTAAACTGTTTAAAAGACTAGAGGTGGTTCACGAGAAGTACCAGTGATTATTAGATACATTGACCAGAGAATGATGTCCATGTTTGATGTGTCTTATTGTCAGTATGTAAACTGTTTAAAAGACTAGAGGTGGTTCACGAGAAGTACCAGTGATTATTAGATACATTGACCAGAGAATGATGTCCATGTTTGATGTGTCTTATTCTCAGTATGTAAACTGTTTAAAAGACTAGAGGTGGTTCACGAGAAGTACCAGTGATTATTAGATACATTGACCAGAGAATGATGTCCATGTTTGATGTGTCTTATTGTCAGTATGTAAACTGTTTAAAAGACTAGAGGTGGTTCACGAGAAGTACCAGTGATTATTAGATACATTGACCCCAGAAGATCAAAACTTTGTTCTTTACTTTATTGGTAAAAGTGTTAATACCCATACCAGCCATCCTGGCATGCATTCTTACTATAAGTTGGTTTCTCATTGTTAGGTGTGTCTATATTTTACACAATGTAACACAAATTTTGTTCCTGGATAGTATGTGTTATTTCTTAATTGCTTATGTTGTAAAAGTACAGAAAATGGCCATTATTACCTTCAAACTTTGGTTTTGTTACCTACATATAGAAATAAACCTATTTTCTGTGTAAAAACGGACAAATTTGCACATTTTCATTTACATAAAGTCTGAATAAAACAACATATGAATCAAGATTTACATGTATTTGTACTAAAGTTATACAAAAATGTTTTGAAGTGAGTAGTTTTTGGAGATTTGAGACTGTAATGTAAATCGCTTTCACGTATCAGCCTCAAAATATGGTCTCCCATCATGTTTTGGTTATACGCTCCTTGGTAACGGCGTTCAAAGTCCGGTATATCTTAGTGGAACGCTCGCCTTGCCCTTCTGAGTATGTTCCCATATTCTCCTTGAATTTATCAAGATGAGCATCAAGGATATGGACTTTCAGGGACATCCTGCAGCCCATTTTGTCCTAGTTCTTTACCAGAGCCTCAACCAGTTCCACATAATTTTCAGCCTTGTGCCTGTTCAAGAAGCCCCGAACCACTGCTACAAAGCTGCCCCAAGCTTTTTTTTCCCCTTCCTACTGAACTTCTTAGGGAATTCTGTGCACTCCAGGATCTTCTTTATTTGTGGTCCAACGAAGATATCAGCTTTGACCTTTGCCTCAGACAGCTTAGGGAAGAAGTCTCGAACGTAGTTGAAAGCTGCAGACCCCTTATCAAGAGCTGTGACAAACTGTTTCATGAGACACAATTTATTTGGAATGGTGGAAACAACACCTTCTGGAGGTTCACTACTGGCTCACACTTTACATTGTGCCTCCCCACAGAGAACTCGGTCCGTTGTGAACAGTGCTTCCTGTTGTGGCCCGGCATGGCCAAGCGTGTTAAGGCGTGCGACTCGCAATCTGAGGGTCGCGAGTTCGCATCCCCTTCGCGCCAAACATGCTCGCCCTTTCAGCCGTGGGGCGTTTTAATATGACGGTCAATCCCACTATTCGTTGGCCCAAGAGTTGGCGGTGGGTGGTGATGACTAGCTGCCTTCCCTCTAGTCTTACACTGCTAAATTAGGGACAGCTAGCACAGATAGCCCTCGAGTAGCTTTGTGCGAAATTCAAAAAAACAAAGAAACAAACAAACAAGCTTCCTGTTGTAGTGCAGAGCGGTGTCCCTGCTGTGCCAAAAGCAAAGATAACAGGGAAAGTTGGTAAAGCCTCCTTGGATAGATCTATGCATTCATTTAGGCAGCTAGAACTAAACTGAAGCTGTGAGTGGTGAGCTTCTGTATTTACCATGGAAAGTTCTAAAAAATTATAAAATATTCTTGAAAATTCTCGTAAGTTCAAGAAATCTCTGTATCAGCTATTTAGCACTGAACCTACCTGGAATGTTCTAGAAAATGGGTAAATTTGAAAATTTCATTACCCAGCAAAAGCAAAGTTTAAAGAGAAAAAATAGGTCTTTTCCATTTACTTTAGACACAAGCAATTGGGAAATAACACTTTCTGCCCAGGAACAAGAAAAAGTAAAAAAATTGTTACATAATGTTATCGTTGTTACCACGTGTAAATTAGTATGTTCCTTAGCTGTGTGTGTGTGTGTTATTATTGTTACTACATGTAAATTAGTATGTTCCTTACCTGTTTGTATGTATTAACATTGTTAGTACATGTAAACCAGTGTGTTCCTTAGCTGTGTGTGTGTGTTATTATTGTTACTACATGTAAATTAGTATGTTCCTTAGCTGTTTGTATGTATTAACATTGTTAGTACATGTAAACCAGTGTGTTCCTTAGCTGTGTGTGTGTGTTATTATTGTTACTACATGTAAATTAGTATGTTCCTTAGCTGTGTGTGTGTGTGTTATCATTGTTACTACATGTAAACAGTGTGTTCCTTAGCTGTGTGTGTGTGTTATTATTGTTACTACATGTAAAGAGTGTGTTCCATAGCTGTGTGTGTGTGTTATGATTGTTACTACATGTAAACACTGTGTTCCTTAGCTGTGCGTGTGTGTTATTATTGTTATTACATGTAAACAGTGTGTTCCTCAGCTGTGTGTGTGTGTTATTATTGTTACTACATGTTAACAGTGTGTTCCTTAGCTGTGTGTGTGTTATTATTGTTACTACATGTAAACAGTGTGTTCCGTAGCTGTGTGTGTGTGTTACTATTGTTACTACGTGTAAACAGTGTGTTCCTTAGCTGTGTGTGTGTGTTATCAATGTTACTACAGGTAAACAGTGTGTTCCTTAGCTGTGTGTGTTATCATTGTTACTACATGTAAACAGTGTGTTCCGTAGCTGTGTGTGTGTTATGATTGTTACTACTTGTAAACCAGTGTTCCTTAGCTGTGTGTGTGTGTGTTATTATTGTTACTACATGTAAACAGTGTGTTCCTTAGCTGTGTGTGTGTTATCATTGTTACTACACGAAAATAGTGTGTTCCTTAGCTGTGTGTGTGTGTTATTATTGTTACTACATGTAAACAGTGTTCCTTAGCTGTGTGTGTGTTATCATTGTTACTACACGAAAATAGTGTGTTCCTTAGCTGTGTGTGTGTGTTATTATTGTTACTACATGTAAACAGTGTGTTCCTTAGCTGTGTGTGTGTGTGTTATCATTGTTACTACATGTAAACAGTGTGTTCCTTAGCTGTGTGTGTGTTATCATTGTTACTACTTGTAAACCAGTGTTCCTTAGCTGTGTGTGTGTTATGTTATTATTGTTACTACATGTAAACAGTGTGTTCCCGTAGCTGTGTGTGTGTGTTATCATTGTTACTACATGTAAACACCAGTGTTCCTTAGATGTGTGTGTGTGTGTTATTATTGTTACTACATGTAAACAGTGTGTTCCTTAGCTGTGTGTGTGTTATTATTGTTACTACATGTAAACAGTGTGTCCCTTAGCTGTGTGTGTGTGTTATCATTGTTACTACATGTAAACAGTGTGTTCCGTAGCTGTGTGTGTGTTATCATTGTTACTACATGTAAACAGTGTGTTCCTTAGCTGTGTGTGTGTTATTGTTATTATTGTTACTACATGTAAACAGTGTGTTCCGTAGCTGTGTGTGTGTGTGTTATTATTGTTACTACATGTAAACAGCGTGTTCCTTAGCTGTGTGTGTGTTGTTATCATTGTTACTACATGTAAACAGTGTGTTCCTTAGCTGTGTGTGTGTTTATCATTGTTACTACATGTAAACAGTGTGTTCCTTAGCTGTGTGTGTGTGTTTATCATTGTTACTACATGTAAACCAGTGTTGTTTTTAGCTGTGTGTGTGTGTTTATCATTGTTACTACATGTAAACAGTGTGTTCCTTAGCTGTGTGTGTGTTATCATTGTTACTACATGTAAACAGTGTGTTCCTTAGCTGTGTGTGTGTGTTTATCATTGTTACTACATGTAAACAGTGTGTTCCTTAGCTTAGCTTGTGTGTGTGTTATCATTGTTACTACATGTAAACAGTGTGTTCCTTAGCTGTGTGTGTGTTATCATTGTTACTATATGTAAACCAGTGTGTTCCTTAGCTGTGTGTGTGTTATTGTTGTTATCATTGTTACTACATGTAAACAGTGTGTTCCTTAGCTGTGTGTGTGTTATCATTGTTACTACATGTAAACCAGTGTTCCTTAGCTGTGTGTGTGTGTTATTATTGTTACTACATGTAAACAGTGTGTTCCTTAGCTGTGTGTGTGTGTTATTATTGTTACTACATGTAAACAGTGTGTTCCTTAGCTGTGTGTGTGTTATTATTGTTGTTACTACATGTAAACAGTGTGTTCCTTAGCTGTGTGTGTGTATTGTATTATTGTTACTACATGTAAACAGTGTGTTCCTTAGCTGTGTGTGTGTTATTATTGTTACTACATGTAAACAGTGTGTTCCTTAGCTGTGTGTGTGTTATCATTGTTACTACATGTAAACAGTGTGTTCTTTAGCTGTGTGTGTGTGTGTTATCATTGTTACTCATTAAACAGTGTGTTCTTTGCTGTGTGTTGTGTTATCATTGTTACTACATGTAAACCAGTGTTCCTTAGCTGTGTGTTGTGTGTTATCATTGTTACTACATGTAAACAGTGTGTTCCTTAGCTGTGTGTGTTTATCATTGTTACTACATGTAAACAGTGTGTTCCTTAGCTGTGTGTGTGTGTGTTATCACTGTTACTACTTGTAAACCAGTGTTGTTTAGCTGTGTGTGTGTTATCACTGTTACTACTTGTAAACCAGTGTTGTTTAGCTGTGTGTGTGTGTTATCATTGTTACTACATGTAAACCAGTGTGTTCCTTAGCTGTGTGTGTGTGTTATCATTGTTACTACATGTAAACAGTGTGTTCCTTAGCTGTGTGTGTGTGTGTTATTATTGTTACTACATGTAAACAGTGTGTTCCTTAGCTGTGTGTGTGTGTTATCATTGTTACTACATGTAAACAGTGTGTTCCTTAGCTGTGTGTGTGTTATCATTGTTACTACATGTAAACAGTATGTTCTTTAGCTGTGTGTGTGTTATTATTGTTACTACATGTAAACAGTGTGTTCCGTAGCTGTGTGTGTGTGTTATTATTGTTACTACGTGTAAACAGCGTGTTCCTTAGCTGTGTTGTGTGTGTTATCATTGTTACTACATGTAAACAGTGTGTTCCTTAGCTGTGTGTGTGTGTTATCATTGTTACTACATGTAAACAGTGTGTTCCTTAGCTGTGTTGTTGTGTTATCATTGTTACTACATGTAAACCAGTGTTCTTTAGCTGTGTGTGTGTGTTATCATTGTTACTACATGTAAACAGTGTGTTCCTTAGCTGTGTGTGTGTTATCATTGTTACTACATGTAAACAGTGTGTTCCGTAGCTGTGTGTGTTGTGTTATCATTGTTAGTACATGTAAACCAGTGTTCCTTAGCTGTGTGTGTGTGTGTTTATCATTGTTACTACATGTAAACCAGTGTTCCTTAGCTGTGTGTGTGTGTTATTATTGTTACTACATGTAAACAGTGTGTTCCTTAGCTGTGTGTGTGTGTTATCATTGTTACTACATGTAAACAGTGTGTTCCTTAGCTGTGTGTGTGTGTTGTTATTATTGTTACTACATGTAAACAGTGTGTTCCTTAGCTGTGTGTGTGTGTTATCATTGTTACTACATGTAAACCAGTGTTCCTTAGCTCTGTGTGTGTGTTATTATTGTTACTACATGTAAACAGTGTGTTTCTTAGCTGTGTGTGTGTGTTATCATTGTTACTACATGTAAACAGTGTGTTCCTTAGCTGTGTGTGTGTGTTATCATTGTTACTACATGTAAACAGTGTTCCTTAGCTGTGTGTGTGTTATCATTGTTACTACATGTAAACAGTGTGTTCCTTAGCTGTGTGTGTGTTATCATTGTTACTACATGTAAACAGTGCTCCGTAGCTGTGTGTGTGTTATCATTGTTACTACATGTAAACCAGTGTTCCTTAGCTGTGTGTGTGTTATTATTGTTACTACATGTAAACAGTGTGTTCCTTAGCTGTGTGTGTGTTATCATTGTTACTACATGTAAACCAGTGTTTCCTTAGCTGTGTGTGTGTTTATCATTGTTACTACATGTAAACCAGTGTTCCTTAGCTGTGTGTGTGTGTTATCATTGTTACTACATGTAAACAGTGTTCCCTTAGCTGTGTGTGTGTGTTATCATTGTTACTACATGTAAACAGTGTGTTCCTTAGCTGTGTGTGTGTTATCATTGTTACTACATGTAAACAGTGTGTTCCTTAGCTGTGTGTGTGTGTTATTATTGTTACTACATGTAAACAGTGTGTTCCTTAGCTGTGTGTGTTATTATTGTTACTACATGTAAACAGTGTGTTCCTTAGCTGTGTGTGTGTGTTATCATTGTTACTACATGTAAATAGCGAGTTCCTTAGTTGTGTGTGTGTGTTATTATTGTTACTACATGTAAACAGTGTGTTCCTTAGCTGTGTTATTATTGTTATCATTGTTACTACATGTAAACAGTATGTTCTTTAGCTGTGTGTGTGTGTTATTATTGTTACTACATGTAAACAGTGTGTTCCTTAGCTGTGTGTGTTATCATTGTTACTACATGTAAACAGTGTGTTCCTTAGCTGTGTGTGTGTTTATCATTGTTACTACATGTAAACAGTTGTGTTCCTTAGCTGTTACTACATGTAAACAGTGTGTGTGTTATCATTGTTACTACATGTAAACAGTGTGTTCCTTAGCTGTGTGTGTGTTATCATTGTTACTACATGTAAACAGTGTGTTCCTTAGCTGTGTGTGTGTTTATCATTGTTACTACATGTAAACAGTGTGTTCCTTAGCTGTGTGTGTGTTATCATTGTTACTACATGTAAACAGTGTGTTCCTTAGCTGTGTGTGTGTGTTATCATTGTTACTACATGTAAACAGTGTGTTCTTTAGCTGTGTGTGTGTGTTATCATTGTTACTACATGTAAACAGTGTGTTCCTTAGCTGTGTGTGTGTGTTATTATTGTTACTACATGTAAACAGTGTGTTCCTTAGCTGTGTGTGTGTGTTATCATTGTTACTACATGTAAACAGTGTGTTCCTTAGCTGTGTGTGTGTTATCATTGTTACTACATGTAAACAGTGTGTTCCTTAGCTGTGTGTGTGTGTTATTATTGTTACTACATGTAAACAGTGTGTTCCTTAGCTGTGTGTGTGTGTTATTATTGTTACTACATGTAAACAGTGTGTTCCTTAGCTGTGTGTGTGTGTTATCATTGTTACTACATGTAAACAGTGTGTTCCTTAGCTGTGTGTGTGTTGTTATCATTGTTACTACATGTAAACAGTGTGTTCCTTAGCTGTGTGTGTTATTGTTATCATTGTTACTACATGTAAACAGTGTTCCTTAGTGTGTGTGTGTGTGTTATCATTGTTACTGTAAACAGTGTGTTATCATTGTTACTACATGTAAACAGTGTGTTCCTTAGCTGTGTGTGTGTGTTATCATTGTTACTACATGTAAACAGTGTGTTCCTTAGCTGTGTGTGTGTTATTATTATTGTTACTACATGTAAACAGTGTGTTCCTTAGCTGTGTGTGTGTGTTATTATTGTTACTACATGTAAACAGTGTGTTCCTTAGCTGTGTGTGTGTGTTATCATTGTTACTACATGTAAACAGTGTGTTCCTTAGCTGTGTGTGTGTGTTTATTATTGTTACTACATGTAAACAGTGTGTTCCTTAGCTGTGTGTGTTGTTATCATTGTTACTATATGTAAACCAGTGTTCCTTAGCTGAGTGTGTGTGTTATTATTGTTACTACATGTAAACCAGTGTTCCTTAGCTGTGTGTGTGTGTTATTATTGTTACTACATGTAAACAGTGTGTTCCTTAGCTGTGTGTATGTGTTACTACATGTATGTGTTATCATTGTTACTACATGTAAACAGTGTTCTCCTTAGCTGTGTGTGTGTGTTATCATTGTTACTACATGTAAACAGTGTGTTCCTTAGCTGCTGTGTGTGTGTTATCATTGTTACTACATGTAAACAGTGTGTTCCTTAGCTGTGTGTGTGTTATCATTGTTACTACATGTAAACCAGTGTTCCTTAGCTGTAAACAGTGTTCCTTAGCTTGTTTATTATTGTTACTACATGTAAACTGTGTTCTACATGTAAACAGCTTAGCTGTGTGTGTGTTATCATTGTTAACATGTAAACCAGTGTTCCTTAGCTGTGTGTGTGTTGTTATCATTGTTACTACATGTAAACAGTGTGTTCCTTAGCTGTTATATTGTGTGTTATCATTGTTACTACATGTAAACAGTGTGTTTCCTTAGCTGTGTGTGTGTTATCATTGTTACTACATGTAAACAGTGTGTTCCTTTAGCTGTGTGTGTGTTGTTACTACATGTAAACAGTGTGTTCCTTAGCTGTGTGTGTGTTTATTATCATTGTTACTACATGTAAACAGCTGTGTTCCTTAGCTGTGTGTGTGTGTTATCATTGTTACTACATGTAAACAGTGTGTTCCTTAGCTGTGTGTGTGTTATTATTGTTACTACATGTAAACAGTGTGTTCCTTAGCTGTGTGTGTGTGTTATCATTGTTACTACATGTAAACAGTGTGTTCCTTAGCTGTGTGTGTGTGTGTTTATCATTGTTACTACATGTAAACAGTGTGTTCCTTAGCTGTGTGTGTGTTATTATTGTTGTTACTACATGTAAACAGTGTGTTCCTTAGCTGTGTGTGTGTTATCATTGTTACTACATGTAAACAGTGTGTTCCTTAGCTGTGTGTTGTGTTATCATTGTTACTACATGTAAACAGTGTGTTCCTTAGCTGTGTGTGTGTGTTATCATTGTTACTACATGTAAACAGTGTGTTCCTTAGCTGTGTTATTGTGTGTTATCATTGTTACTACATGTAAACAGTGTGTTCTGTTAGCTGTTACTACATGTAAACAGTGTGTTCCTTTAGTGTTATCATTGTTACTACATGTAAACAGTGTGTTCCGTAGCTGTGTGTGTGTGTTATTATTGTTACTACGTGTAAACAGCGTGTTCCTTAGCTGTGTGTGTGTGTTATCATTGTTACTACATGTAAACAGTGTGTTCCTTAGCTGTGTGTGTTGTGTTATCATTGTTACTACATGTAAACAGTGTGTTCCTTAGCTGTGTTGTGTGTGTGTTATCATTGTTACTACATGTAAACCAGTGTTCCTTAGCTGTGTGTGTGTGTGTTATCATTGTTACTACATGTAAACAGTGTGTTCCTTAGCTGTGTGTTATTATCATTGTTACTACATGTAAACAGTGTGTTCCCAGTAGCTGTGTGTTGTGTGTGTTATTATTGTTACTACATGTAAACCAGTGTGTTCCTTAGCTGTGTGTGTGTGTGTTATCATTGTTACTACATGTAAACAGTGTGTTCCTTAGCTGTGTGTGTGTGTTATTATTGTTACTACATGTAAACAGTGTGTTCCTTAGCTGTGTGTGTGTTATCATTGTTACTACATGTAAACCAGTGTTCCTTAGCTGTGTGTGTGTGTGTTATTATTGTTACTACATGTAAACAGTGTGTTCCTTAGCTGTGTGTGTGTGTGTTATCATTGTTACTACATGTAAACAGTGTGTTCCTTAGCTGTGTGTGTGTGTTATCATTGTTACTACATGTAAACAGTGTGTTCCTTAGCTGTGTGTGTGTTATCATTGTTACTACATGTAAACCAGTGTTCCTTAGCTGTGTGTGTGTGTTATTATTGTTACTACATGTAAACAGTGTGTTCCTTAGCTGTGTGTGTGTGTTATCATTGTTACTACATGTAAACAGTGTGTTCCTTAGCTGTGTGTGTGTGTTTATCATTGTTACTACATGTAAACAGTGTGTTCCTTAGCTGTGTTGTGTGTGTGTTATCATTGTTACTACATGTAAACAGTGTGTTCCTTAGCTGTGTGTGTGTGTTATCATTGTTACTACATGTAAACAGTGTGTTCCTTAGCTGTGTGTGTGTGTTATCATTGTTACTATATGTAAACCAGTGTTCCTTAGCTGTGTGT
The DNA here is from genome assembly GCF_004210375.1 of Tachypleus tridentatus. Lineage (NCBI taxonomy): Eukaryota > Metazoa > Arthropoda > Merostomata > Xiphosura > Limulidae > Tachypleus > Tachypleus tridentatus. The sequence goes on from NC_134827.1 coordinate 115,932,349, forward strand.
GTGTTATTATTATTGTTACTACATGTAAACAGTGTGTTCCTTAGCTGTGTGTGTGTGTTATCATTGTTACTACATGTAAACAGTGTGTTCCTTAGCTGTGTGTGTGTTATTATTGTTACTACATGTAAACAGTGTGTTCCTTAGCTGTGTGTGTGTGTTATCATTGTTACTACATGTAAACAGTGTGTTCCTTAGCTGTGTGTGTTGTTATCATTGTTACTACATGTAAACAGTGTGTTCCTTAGCTGTGTGTGTGTTATCATTGTTACTACATGTAAACAGTGTGTTCCTTAGCTGTGTGTGTGTGTTATCATTGTTACTACATGTAAACAGTGTGTTCCTTAGCTGTGTGTGTGTTATTATTGTTACTACATGTAAACAGTGTGTTCCTTAGCTGTGTGTGTGTGTTATCATTGTTACTACATGTAAACAGTGTGTTCCTTAGCTGTGTGTGTTGTGTTATCATTGTTACTACATGTAAACAGTGTGTTCCTTAGCTGTGTGTGTGTTATTATTGTTACTACATGTAAACAGTGTGTTCCTTAGCTGTGTGTGTGTTATCATTGTTACTACATGTAAACAGTGTGTTCCTTAGCTGTGTGTGTGTGTTATCATTGTTACTACATGTAAACAGTGTGTTCCTTAGCTGTGTGTGTGTGTTATCATTGTTACTACATGTAAACCAGTGTTCCTTAGCTGTGTGTGTATTGTTATCATTGTTACTACATGTAAACAGTGTGTTCCTTAGCTGTGTGTGTGTGTTATCATTGTTACTACATGTAAACAGTGTGTTCCTTAGCTGTGTTGTGTTGTGTGTTATCATTGTTACTACATGTAAACAGTGTGTTCCTTAGCTGTGTTGTTGTGTGTTATCATTGTTACTACATGTAAACAGTGTGTTCCTTAGCTGTGTGTGTGTTATCATTGTTACTACATGTAAACAGTGTGTTCCTTAGCTGTGTGTGTGTTATTATTGTTACTACATGTAAACAGTGTGTTCCTTAGCTGTGTGTGTGTTGTTATTATTGTTACTACATGTAAACAGTGTGTTCCTTAGCTGTGTGTGTGTGTTATCATTGTTACTACATGTAAACAGTGTGTTCCTTAGCTGTGTGTGTGTGTTATCATTGTTACTACATGTAAACAGTGTGTTCCTTAGCTGTGTGTGTGTTGTTATCATTGTTACTACATGTAAACAGTGTGTTTAGCCTTAGCTGTGTTGTGTGTGTGTATCATTGTTACTACATGTAAACAGTGTGTTCCTTAGCTGTGTGTTGTGTGTTATTATTGTTACTACATGTAAACAGTGTGTTCCTTAGCTGTGTGTGTGTTTATCATTGTTACTACATGTAAACAGTGTGTTCCTTAGCTGTGTGTGTGTGTTATCATTGTTACTACATGTAAACAGTGTGTTCCTTAGCTGTGTGTGTGTGTTATTATTGTTACTACATGTAAACAGTGTGTTCCTTAGCTGTGTGTGTGTGTTATCATTGTTACTACATGTAAACAGTGTGTTCCTTAGCTGTGTGTGTGTTATCATTGTTACTACATGTAAACAGTGTGTTCCTTAGCTGTGTGTGTGTTATCATTGTTACTACATGTAAACAGTGTGTTCCTTAGCTGTGTGTGTGTTATTATTGTTACTACATGTAAACAGTGTTCCTTAGCTGTACTGTGTGTGTGTGTTATCATTGTTACTATATGTAAACAGTGTGTTCCTTAGCTGTGTGTGTGTTATCATTGTTACTACATGTAAACAGTGTGTTCCTTAGCTGTGTTGTGTGTGTTATTATTGTTACTACATGTAAACAGTGTGTTCCTTAGCTGTGTATGTTGTGTTATCATTGTTACTACATGTAAACAGTGTGTTCCTTAGCTGTGTGTTGTGTGTTATCATTGTTACTACATGTAAACAGTGTGTTCCTTAGCTGTGTGTGTGTGTTATCATTGTTACTATATGTAAACCAGTGTTCCTTAGCTGTGTGTGTGTTATCATTGTTACTACATGTAAACAGTGTGTTCCTTAGCTGTGTGTGTGTTATCATTGTTACTACATGTAAACAGTGTTTCCTTAGCTGTGTTTGTGTGTGTATCATTGTTACTACATGTAAACAGTGTGTTCCTTAGCTGTGTGTGTTATTATTGTTGTTACTACATGTAAACAGTGTGTTCCTTAGCTGTGTGTGTGTGTTTATTATTGTTACTACATGTAAACAGTGTGTTCCTTAGCTGTGTGTGTGTGTTATCATTGTTACTACATGTAAACAGTGTGTTCCTTAGCTGTGTGTGTGTGTTATTATTGTTACTACATGTAAACAGTGTGTTCCTTAGCTGTGTGTGTGTGTTATCATTGTTACTACATGTAAACAGTGTGTTCCTTAGCTGTGTGTGTGTGTTATTATTGTTACTACATGTAAACAGTGTGTTTCCTTAGCTGTGTGTGTGTGTTATCATTGTTACTACATGTAAACAGTGTGTTCCTTAGCTGTGTGTGTGTTATCATTGTTACTACATGTAAACAGTGTGTTCCTTAGCTGTGTGTGTGTGTTATCATTGTTACTACATGTAAACAGTGTGTTCCTTAGCTGTGTGTGTGTTATCATTGTTACTACATGTAAACAGTGTGTTCCTTAGCTGTGTTATGTGTTTATCATTGTTACTACATGTAAACAGTGTGTTCCTTAGCTGTGTGTGTGTTATCATTGTTACTACATGTAAACCAGTGTTTCCTTAGCTGTGTGTGTTGTGTGTTATCATTGTTACTACATGTAAACAGTGTGTTCCTTAGCTGTGTGTTCCTTAGTGTGTTATCATTGTTACTACATGTAAACAGTGTGTTCCTTAGCTGTGTGTGTTGTGTTATTATTGTTACTACATGTAAACAGTGTGTTCCTTAGCTGTGTGTGTGTGTTATCATTGTTACTACATGTAAACAGTGTGTTCCTTAGCTGTGTGTGTGTGTTATCATTGTTACTACATGTAAACAGTGTGTTCCTTAGCTGTGTGTGTGTTATCATTGTTACTACATGTAAACAGTGTGTTCCTTAGCTGTGTGTGTGTGTTATCATTGTTACTACATGTAAACAGTGTGTTCCTTAGCTGTGTGTGTGTTATGTTATCATTGTTACTACATGTAAACATGTAAACAGTGTGTTCCTTAGCTGTGTGTGTGTGTTATCATTGTTACTACATGTAAACAGTGTGTTCCTTAGCTGTGTGTGTGTGTTATCATTGTTACTACATGTAAACCAGTGTTTCCTTAGCTGTGTGTGTAAACAGTGTGTTCCTTAGCTTATCATTGTTACTACATGTAAACAGTGTGTTCCTTAGCTGTGTGTGTGTTGTTATCATTGTTACTACATGTAAACAGTGTGTTCCTTAGCTGTGTGTGTGTGTTATTATTGTTACTACATGTAAACAGTGTGTTCCTTAGCTGTGTGTTGTGTGTTATCATTGTTACTACATGTAAACAGTGTGTGTGTGTGTTATCATTGTTACTACATGTAAACAGTGTGTTCCTTAGCTGTGTTATTGTTATTATTGTTACTACATGTAAACAGTGTGTTCCTTAGCTGTGTGTGTGTGTTATCATTGTTACTACATGTAAACCAGTGTTCCTTAGCTGTGTGTGTGTTATTATTGTTACTACATGTAAACCAGTGTGTTCCTTAGCTGTGTTGTGTGTGTTATTATTGTTACTACATGTAAACAGTGTGTTCCTTAGCTGTGTGTGTGTGTTTATCATTGTTACTACATGTAAACAGTGTTCCTTAGCTGCTGTGTGTGTTATTATTTATCATTGTGTGTTCCTTACTGTGTGTGTGTGTTATCATGTTAACATGTAAACAGTGTGTTCCTTAGCTGTGTGTGTGTGTGTTATCATTGTTACTACATGTAAACAGTGTGTTCCTTAGCTGTGTGTGTGTTATCATTGTTACTACATGTAAACAGTGTGTTCCTTAGCTGTGTGTGTGTGTATTATTGTTACTACATGTAAACAGTTTGTTCCTTAGCTGTGTGTGTGTGTGTTATCATTGTTACTACACGAAAATAGTGTGTTCCTTAGCTGTGTGTGTGTGTGTTATTATTGTTACTACATGTAAACAGTGTGTTCCTTAGCTGTTGTGTGTGTTATTATTGTTACTACATGTAAACAGTGTGTGTTCCATGTAGCTGTGTGTGTTGTGTGTTATCATTGTTACTACATGTAAACAGTGTGTTCCTTAGCTGTGTGTGTGTTTTTTCATTGTTACTACATGTAAACAGTGTTCCTTAGCTGTGTGTTGTGTGTTATCATTGTTACTACATGTAAACAGTGTGTTCCTTAGCTGTGTGTGTGTGTTATCATTGTTACTACATGTAAACAGTGTGTTCCTTAGCTGTGTTATTGTGTGTTATCATTGTTACTACATGTAAACAGTGTGTTCCTTAGCTGTGTGTGTTATTATTGTTACTACATGTAAACAGTGTGTTCCTTAGCTGTGTGTGTGTGTTATTATTGTTACTACATGTAAACAGTGTGTTCCTTAGCTGTGTGTGTGTGTTATCATTGTTACTACATGTAAACAGTGTGTTCCTTAGCTGTGTGTGTGTGTTATTATTGTTACTACATGTAAACAGTGTGTTCCTTAGCTGTGTGTTGTGTGTTATCATTGTTACTACATGTAAACAGTGTGTTCCTTAGCTGTGTGTGTGTGTTATCATTGTTACTACATGTAAACAGTGTGTTCTTTAGCTGTGTGTGTGTTATTATTGTTACTACATGTAAACAGTGTGTTCCTTAGCTGTGTGTGTTATGTTATTATTGTTACTACATGTAAACAGTGTGTTCCTTAGCTGTGTGTGTTTACTGTTATCATTGTTACTACATGTAAACAGTGTGTTCCTTAGCTGTGTGTGTGTTATTGTGTTATCATTGTTACTACATGTAAACAGTGTGTTCCTTAGCTGTGTGTGTGTGTTATCATTGTTACTACATGTAAACCAGTGTTCTTTTAGCTGTGTGTGTGTGTTATCATTGTTACTACATGTAAACAGTGTGTTCCTTAGCTGTGTGTGTGTTATCATTGTTACTACATGTAAACAGTGTGTTCCTTAGCTGTGTGTGTGTGTTATCATTGTTACTACATGTAAACCAGTGTTCCTTAGCTGTGTGTGTGTGTGTTATTATTGTTACTACATGTAAACAGTGTGTTCCTTAGCTGTATTCCTTAGTGTTATTGTGTTATTATTGTTACTACATGTAAACAGTGTGTTCCTTAGCTGTGTGTGTGTGTTATCATTGTTACTACATGTAAACAGTGTGTTCCTTAGCTGTGTGTGTTGTGTTATTATTGTTACTACATGTAAACAGTGTGTTCCTTAGCTGTGTGTGTGTGTTATCATTGTTACTACATGTAAACAGTGTGTTCCTTAGCTGTGTGTGTGTGTTATTATTGTTACTACATGTAAACAGTGTGTTCCTTAGCTGTGTGTGTGTTATCATTGTTACTACATGTAAACCAGTGTTCCTTAGCTGTGTGTGTGTGTTATTATTGTTACTACATGTAAACAGTGTGTTCCTTAGCTGTGTGTGTGTGTTATCATTGTTACTACATGTAAACAGTGTGTTCCTTAGCTGTGTGTGTGTGTTATCATTGTTACTACATGTAAACAGTGTGTTCCTTAGCTGTGTGTGTGTTATCATTGTTACTACATGTAAACAGTGTGTTCCTTAGCTGTGTGTGTGTGTTATCATTGTTACTACATGTAAACAGTGTGTTCCTTAGCTGTGTATTATCATTGTTACTACATGTGTTATCATTGTTACTACATGTAAACCAGTGTGTTCCTTAGCTGTGTGTGTGTGTTATCATTGTTACTACATGTAAACAGTGTGTTCCTTAGCTGTGTGTGTGTTATCATTGTTACTACATGTAAACAGTGTGTTCCTTAGCTGTGTGTGTGTGTTATCATTGTTACTACATGTAAACAGTGTGTTCCTTAGCTGTTCCTTATTGTGTGTTATTATTGTTACTACATGTAAACAGTGTGTTCCTTAGCTGTGTGTGTGTTTATCATTGTTACTACATGTAAACAGTGTGTTCCTTAGCTGTGTGTGTGTGTTATCATTGTTACTACATGTAAACCAGTGTGTTCCTTAGCTGTGTGTGTTATTATTGTTATCATTGTTACTACATGTAAACAGTGTGTTCCTTAGCTGTGTGTGTGTGTTATCATTGTTACTACATGTAAACAGTGTGTTCCTTAGCTGTGTGTGTTATTGTTATCATTGTTACTACATGTAAACAGTGTGTTCCTTAGCTGTTGTGTGTGTTATTATTGTTACTACATGTAAACAGTGTGTTCCTTAGCTGTGTGTGTGTTATCATTGTTACTACATGTAAACAGTGTGTTCCTTAGCTGTGTGTGTGTTATCATTGTTACTACATGTAAACAGTGTGTTCCTTAGCTGTGTGTGTGTTGTTATTATTGTTACTACATGTAAACAGTGTGTTCCTTAGCTGTGTGTGTGTGTTATCATTGTTACTACATGTAAACAGTGTGTTCCTTAGCTGTGTGTGTGTTATCATTGTTACTACATGTAAACAGTGTGTTCCTTAGCTGTGTGTGTGTGTTATCATTGTTACTACATGTAAACCAGTGTTCCTTAGCTGTGTGTGTGTGTTATCATTGTTACTACATGTAAACAGTGTGTTCCTTAGCTGTTACTACATGTAAACAGTGTGTTATCATTGTTACTACATGTAAACAGTGTGTTCCTTAGCTGTGTGTTGTGTGTTATTATTGTTACTACATGTAAACAGTGTGTTCCTTAGCTTCCTTATCATTGCTACATGTAAACAGTGTGTTCCTTATGTGTGTGTGTTATCATTGTTACTACATGTAAACAGTGTGTTCCTTAGCTGTGTGTGTGTGTTATTATTGTTACTACATGTAAACAGTTGTTCCTTAGCTGTGTGTGTGTTATTATCATTGTTACTACATGTAAACCAGTGTGTTCCTTAGCTGTGTGTGTGTGTTATCATTGTTACTACATGTAAACCAGTGTTTCCTTAGCTGTGTGTGTGTGTTATCATTGTTACTACATGTAAACAGTGTGTTCCTTAGCTGTGTTGTGTGTTATTATTGTTACTACATGTAAACAGTGTGTTCCTTAGCTGTGTGTGTGTGTTATCATTGTTACTACATGTAAACATGTTCCTTAGCTGTGTTCCTTATCATTGTTACTACATGTAAACAGTGTGTTCCTTAGCTGTGTGTTATTATTATCATTGTTACTACATGTAAACAGTGTGTTCCTTAGCTGTGTGTTGTTGTTTATTATTGTTACTACATGTAAACAGTGTGTTCCTTAGCTGTGTTGTGTGTGTTATCATTGTTACTACATGTAAACAGTGTGTTCCTTAGCTGTGTGTGTTGTGTACATGTAAACAGTGTGTTCCTTATTATTTGTTACTACATGTAAACAGTGTGTTCCTTAGCTGTGTGTGTGTGTGTTATCATTGTTACTACATGTAAACAGTGTGTTCCTTAGCTGTGTGTGTGTTATCATTGTTACTACATGTAAACCAGTGTTCCTTAGCTGTGTGTGTTATCATTGTTACTACATGTAAACAGTGTGTTCCTTAGCTGTGTGTGTGTGTTATCATTGTTACTACATGTAAACAGTGTTCCTTAGCTGTTCCTTGTTACTACATGTAAACAGTGTGTTCCTTAGCTGTGTGTGTCATTGTTACTACATGTAAACAGTGTGTTCCTTAGCTGTGTGTGTGTGTTATCATTGTTACTACATGTAAACAGTGTGTTCCTTAGCTGTGTGTGTGTGTTATCATTGTTACTACATGTAAACAGTGTGTTCCTTAGCTGTGTGTGTGTTATTCATTGTTACTACATGTAAACAGTGTGTTCCTTAGCTGTGTGTGTGTGTTATCATTGTTACTACATGTAAACAGTGTGTTCCTTAGCTGTGTGTGTGTGTTATCATTGTTACTACATGTAAACAGTGTGTTCCTTAGCTGTGTGTGTTGTGTGTTATCATTGTTACTACATGTAAACAGTGTGTTCCTTAGCTGTGTGTGTGTGTTATCATTGTTACTACATGTAAACAGTGTGTTCCTTAGCTGTGTGTGTGTGTTATCATTGTTACTACATGTAAACAGTGTGTTCCTTAGCTGTGTGTGTGTTATCATTGTTACTACATGTAAACAGTGTGTTCCTTAGCTGTGTGTGTGTTATCATTGTTACTACATGTAAACAGTGTGTTCCTTAGCTGTGTGTGTGTGTTATCATTGTTACTACATGTAAACATGTGTTCCTTACAGTGTGTTCCTTAGCTGTGTGTGTTATCATTGTTACTACATGTAAAACTACATGTAAACAGTGTGTTCCTTAGCTGTGTGTGTGTTATCATTGTTACTACATGTAAACAGTGTGTTCCTTAGCTGTGTGTGTGTTATTATTGTTACTACATGTAAACAGTGTGTTCCTTAGCTGTGTGTGTGTTATTGTTATCATTGTTACTACATGTAAACAGTGTGTTCCTTAGCTGTGTGTTATGTGTGTTATCATTGTTACTACATGTAAACAGTGTGTTCCTTAGCTGTGTATGTGTGTTATCATTGTTACTACATGTAAACAGTGTGTTCCTTAGCTGTGTGTGTGTTATCATTGTTACTACATGTAAACAGTGTGTTCCTTAGCTGTGTGTGTGTGTTATCATTGTTACTACATGTAAACAGTGTGTTCCTTAGCTGTGTGTGTGTGTTATCATTGTTACTACATGTAAACAGTGTGTTCCTTAGCTGTGTGTGTGTTATCATTGTTACTACATGTAAACAGTGTTTCCTTAGCTGTGTGTGTGTGTGTTATCATTGTTACTACATGTAAACAGTGTGTTCCTTAGCTGTGTGTGTGTGTTATCATTGTTACTACATGTAAACAGTGTGTTCCTTAGCTGTTATGTGTGTGTTATTATTGTTACTACATGTAAACAGTGTGTTCCTTAGCTGTGTGTGTGTTATCATTGTTACTACATGTAAACAGTGTGTTCCTTAGCTGTGTGTGTATTGTTATCATTGTTACTACATGTAAACAGTGTGTTCCTTAGCTGTGTGTGTGTGTTATTATTGTTACTACATGTAAACAGTGTGTTCCTTAGCTGTGTGTGTGTGTTATTATTGTTACTACATGTAAACAGTGTGTTCCTTAGCTGTGTGTGTGTTATTATTGTTATACATTGTTACTACATGTAAACAGTGTGTTCCTTAGCTGTGTGTGTTGTGTTATTATTGTTACTACATGTAAACAGTGTGTTCCTTAGCTGTGTGTTATGTGTTATCATTGTTACTACATGTAAACAGTGTGTTCCTTAGCTGTGTGTGTGTGTATCATTGTTACTACATGTAAACAGTGTGTTCCTTAGCTGTGTGTGTGTGTTATCATTGTTACTACATGTAAACAGTGTGTTCCTTAGCTGTGTGTGTGTGTTATTATTGTTACTACATGTAAACAGTGTGTTCCTTAGCTGTGTGTGTGTTATCATTGTTACTACATGTAAACAGTGTGTTCCTTAGCTGTGTGTGTGTGTATCATTGTTACTACATGTAAACAGTGTGTTCCTTAGCTGTGTGTGTGCTGTGTGTTATCATTGTTACTACATGTAAACAGTGTGTTCCTTAGCTGTGTGTGTTGTGTTATCATTGTTACTACATGTAAACAGTGTGTTCCTTAGCTGTGTGTGTGTTATATCATTGTTACTACATGTAAACAGTGTGTTCCTTAGCTGTGTATTGTGTTATTATTGTTACTGTGTTATCATTGTTACTACATGTAAACAGTGTGTTCCTTAGCTGTGTGTGTGTGTTATTATTGTTACTACATGTAAACAGTGTGTTCCTTAGCTGTGTGTGTGTGTGTTATCATTGTTACTACATGTAAACAGTGTGTTCCTTAGCTGTGTGTGTGTTATCATTGTTACTACATGTAAACCAGTGTGTTCCTTAGCTGTGTGTGTGTGTTATCATTGTTACTACATGTAAACAGTGTGTTCCTTAGCTGTGTGTGTGTGTTATCATTGTTACTACATGTAAACAGTGTGTTCCTTAGCTGTGTTATTGTGTGTTATCATTGTTACTACATGTAAACCAGTGTTCCTTAGCTGTGTGTGTGTGTGTTATTATTGTTACTACATGTAAACAGTGTGTTCCTTAGCTGTGTGTGTGTGTTATTATTGTTACTACATGTAAACAGTGTGTTCCTTAGCTGTGTGTGTGTTATCATTGTTACTACATGTAAACCAGTGTTCCTTAGCTGTGTGTTATTGTGTTATTATTGTTACTACATGTAAACAGTGTGTTCCTTAGCTGTGTGTGTTATTATTGTTACTACATGTAAACAGTGTGTTCCTAGCTTGTGTGTGTGTTATCATTGTTACTACATGTAAACAGTGTGTTCCTTAGCTGTGTTATTGTGTGTTATTATTGTTACTACATGTAAACAGTGTGTTCCTTAGCTGTGTGTGTGTGTTATCATTGTTACTACATGTAAACAGTGTGTTCCTTAGCTGTGTGTGTGTGTTATCATTGTTACTACATGTAAACAGTGTGTTCCTTAGCTGTGTGTGTGTGTTATCATTGTTACTACATGTAAACAGTGTGTTCCTTAGCTGTGTGTGTGTGTTATCATTGTTACTACATGTAAACAGTGTGTTCCTTAGCTGTGTGTGTGTTATCATTGTTACTACATGTAAACAGTGTGTTCCTTAGCTGTGTGTGTGTTTATCATTGTTACTACATGTAAACAGTGTGTTCCTTAGCTGTGTGTGTGTGTATCATTGTTACTACATGTAAACAGTGTGTTCCTTAGCTGTGTGTGTGTGTTATTATTGTTACTACATGTAAACAGTGTGTTCCTTAGCTGTGTGTGTGTGTTATCATTGTTACTACATGTAAACAGTGTGTTCCTTAGCTGTGTGTGTGTTATCATTGTTACTACATGTAAACAGTGTGTTCCTTAGCTGTGTGTGTGTGTTATCATTGTTACTACATGTAAACAGTGTTTCCTTAGCTGTGTGTGTGTGTTATTATTGTTACTACATGTAAACAGTGTGTGTGTTCCTTAGCTGTGTGTGTGTGTTATCATTGTTACTACATGTAAACAGTGTGTTCCTTAGCTGTGTGTATTGTGTGTTATCATTGTTACTACATGTAAACAGTGTGTTCCTTAGCTGTGTGTGTGTGTTATCATTGTTACTACATGTAAACAGTGTGTTCCTTAGCTGTGTGTGTGTTATTATTGTTATTGTTACTACATGTAAACAGTGTGTTCCTTAGCTGTGTGTGTGTTATTATTGTTACTACATGTAAACAGTGTGTTCCTTAGCTGTGTGTGTGTGTGTTATCATTGTTACTACATGTAAACAGTGTGTTCCTTAGCTGTGTGTTATGTGTGTTATTATTGTTACTACATGTAAACAGTGTGTTCCTTAGCTGTGTGTTACTGTGTAGCTGTTATTGTTGTGTTATCATTGTTACTACATGTAAACAGTGTGTTCCTTAGCTGTTATTGTGTGTTATCATTGTTACTACATGTAAACAGTGTGTTCCTTAGCTGTGTGTTATGTTATCATTGTTACTACATGTAAACAGTGTGTTCCTTAGCTGTGTGTGTGTGTTATCATTGTTACTACATGTAAACAGTGTGTTCCTTAGCTGTGTGTGTGTGTTATCATTGTTACTACATGTAAACAGTGTGTTCCTTAGCTGTGTGTGTGTGTTATTATTGTTACTACATGTAAACAGTGTGTTCCTTAGCTGTGTGTGTGTTGTGTGTTATCATTGTTACTACATGTAAACAGTGTGTTCCTTAGCTGTGTGTGTGTGTTATCATTGTTACTACATGTAAACAGTGTGTTCCTTAGCTGTGTTGTGTGTTATTATCATTGTTACTACATGTAAACAGTGTGTTCCTTAGCTGTGTGTGTGTGTTATCATTGTTACTTATTAAACAGTTGTTCCTTACTACATGTAAACAGTGTGTTCCTTAGCTTGTTACTACATGTAAACTTGTGTGTGTGTGTGTGTTATCATTGTTACTACATGTAAACAGTGTGTTCCTTAGCTGTGTGTGTGTGTTATCATTGTTACTACATGTAAACAGTGTGTTCCTTAGCTGTGTGTGTGTTTATCATTGTTACTACATGTAAACCAGTGTTCCTTAGCTGTGTGTGTGTGTTATCATTGTTACTACATGTAAACAGTGTGTTCCTTAGCTGTGTGTGTGTTTATCATTGTTACTACATGTAAACAGTGTGTTCCTTAGCTGTGTTATTGTGTGTTATCATTGTTACTACATGTAAACAGTGTGTTCCTTAGCTGTGTGTGTGTGTTATCATTGTTACTACATGTAAACAGTGTGTTCCTTAGCTGTGTTATTGTGTGTTATCATTGTTACTACATGTAAACAGTGTTAGCTGTGTGTGTGTTATTGTTACTACATGTAAACAGTGTGTTCCTTAGCTGTGTGTGTGTTGTATCATTGTTACTACATGTAAACAGTGTGTTCCTTAGCTGTGTGTGTGTGTGTGTTATCATTGTTACTACATGTAAACAGTGTGTTCCTTAGCTGTGTGTGTGTGTTTATCATTGTTACTACATGTAAACAGTGTGTTCCTTAGCTGTGTGTGTGTGTTATCATTGTTACTACATGTAAACAGTGTGTTCCTTAGCTGTGTGTGTGTGTTATCATTGTTACTACATGTAAACAGTGTGTCCTTAGCTGTGTGTTATCATTGTTACTACATGTAAACAGTGTGTTCCTTAGCTGTGTGTTGTGTGTTATCATTGTTACTACATGTAAACAGTGTGTTCCTTAGCTGTGTGTGTGTGTTATCATTGTTACTACATGTAAACAGTGTGTTCCTTAGCTGTGTGTTGTGTGTTATTATTGTTACTACATGTAAACAGTGTGTTCCTTAGCTGTTATGTGTGTGTTATCATTGTTACTACATGTAAACAGTGTGTTCCTTAGCTGTGTGTGTGTGTTATCATTGTTACTACATGTAAACAGTGTGTTCCTTAGCTGTGTGTGTGTTATCATTGTTACTACATGTAAACAGTGTGTTCCTTAGCTGTGTGTGTGTTATTATTGTTACTACATGTAAACAGCTGTGTTCATTAGCTGTGTTCCTTAGCTGTGTGTGTGTTATCATTGTTACTACATGTAAACAGTGTGTTCCTTAGCTGTGTGTGTGTGTATCATTGTTACTACATGTAAACAGTGTGTTCCTTAGCTGTGTGTGTGTGTTATCATTGTTACTACATGTAAACAGTGTGTTCCTTAGCTGTGTGTGTGTGTTATTATTGTTACTACACATGTAAACAGTGTGTTCCTTAGCTGTGTGTGTGTGTTATCATTGTTACTACATGTAAACAGTGTGTTCCTTAGCTGTGTGTGTTATCATTGTTACTACATGTAAACAGTGTGTTCCTTAGCTGTGTGTGTGTGTTATCATTGTTACTACATGTAAACCAGTGTTCCTTAGCTGTGTGTGTGTGTTATCATTGTTACTACATGTAAACAGTGTGTTCCTTAGCTGTGTGTGTGTTTATCATTGTTACTACATGTAAACAGTGTTCCTTAGCTGTGTGTGTGTTATCATTGTTACTACATGTAAACAGTGTGTTCCTTAGCTGTGTGTGTGTGTTATCATTGTTACTACATGTAAACAGTGTGTTCCTTAGCTGTGTGTGTGTGTTATCATTGTTACTACATGTAAACAGTGTGTTCCTTAGCTGTGTGTGTGTGTTATCATTGTTACTACATGTAAACAGTGTGTTCCTTAGCTGTGTGTGTGTGTTATTATTGTTACTACATGTAAACAGTGTGTTCCTTAGCTGTGTGTGTTGTTGTTATCATTGTTACTACATGTAAACAGTGTGTTCCTTAGCTGTGTGTGTGTGTTATTATTGTTACTACATGTAAACAGTGTGTTCCTTAGCTGTGTGTGTGTTATCATTGTTACTACATGTAAACAGTGTGTTCCTTAGCTGTGTGTGTGTGTTATCATTGTTACTACATGTAAACAGTGTGTTCCTTAGCTGTGTGTGTGTGTTATCATTGTTACTACATGTAAACAGTGTGTTCCTTAGCTGTGTGTGTGTGTTATCATTGTTACTACATGTAAACAGTGTGTTCCTTAGCTGTGTGTTGTGTGTTATCATTGTTACTACATGTAAACAGTGTGTTCCTTAGCTGTGTGTGTGTGTTATTATTGTTACTACATGTAAACAGTGTGTTCCTTAGCTGTGTGTGTGTGTGTTATCATTGTTACTACATGTAAACAGTGTGTTCCTTAGCTGTGTGTGTGTGTTATCATTGTTACTACATGTAAACAGTGTGTTCCTTAGCTGTGTGTGTGTGTTATCATTGTTACTACATGTAAACAGTGTGTTCCTTAGCTGTGTGTGTGTGTTATCATTGTTACTACATGTAAACAGTGTGTTCCTTAGCTGTGTGTGTGTGTTATCATTGTTACTACATGTAAACAGTGTGTTCCTTAGCTGTGTGTGTGTTTATCATTGTTACTACATGTAAACAGTGTGTTCCTTAGCTGTGTGTGTTGTTATCATTGTTACTACATGTAAACAGTGTGTTCCTTAGCTGTGTGTGTTGTTATCATTGTTACTACATGTAAACAGTGTGTTCCTTAGCTGTGTGTGTGTTATTATTGTTACTACATGTAAACAGTGTGTTCCTTAGCTGTGTGTGTGTTGTTACTTATCATTGTTACTACATGTAAACAGTGTGTTCCTTAGCTGTTATTGTGTGTTATCATTGTTACTACATGTAAACAGTGTGTTACTACATGTAAACAGTGTGTTCCTTAGCTGTGTGTGTGTTATTATTGTTACTACATGTAAACAGTGTGTTCCTTAGCTGTGTGTATTGTGTTATTATTGTTACTACATGTAAACAGTGTGTTCCTTAGCTGTGTGTGTGTTATTATCATTGTTACTACATGTAAACAGTGTGTTCCTTAGCTGTGTGTGTTGTGTGTTATCATTGTTACTACATGTAAACAGTGTGTTCCTTAGCTGTGTGTGTGTGTTATCATTGTTACTACATGTAAACAGTGTGTTCCTTAGCTGTGTGTGTTGTGTTATCATTGTTACTACATGTAAACAGTGTGTTCCTTAGCTGTGTGTGTGTTATTATTGTTACTACATGTAAACAGTGTGTTCCTTAGCTGTGTGTGTGTTATTATTGTTACTACATGTAAACAGTGTGTTCCTTAGCTGTGTGTGTGTGTTATCATTGTTACTACATGTAAACAGTGTGTTCCTTAGCTGTGTGTGTGTGTTATCATTGTTACTACATGTAAACAGTGTGTTCCTTAGCTGTGTGTGTTATCATTGTTACTACATGTAAACAGTGTGTTCCTTAGCTGTGTGTGTGTTATCATTGTTACTACATGTAAACAGTGTGTTCCTTAGCTGTGTGTGTGTGTTATCATTGTTACTACATGTAAACAGTGTGTTCCTTAGCTGTGTGTGTGTGTTATCATTGTTACTACATGTAAACAGTGTGTTCCTTAGCTGTGTGTGTGTTCATTGTGTAAACCAGTGTTATCATTGTTACTACATGTAAACAGTGTGTTCCTTAGCTGTGTGTTGTTATCATTGTTACTATATGTAAACCAGTGTTCCTTAGCTGTGTGTGTGTGTTATCATTGTTACTACATGTAAACAGTGTGTTCCTTAGCTGTGTGTGTGTTATCATTGTTACTACATGTAAACAGTGTGTTCCTTAGCTGTGTGTGTGTGTTATCATTGTTACTACATGTAAACAGTGTGTTCCTTAGCTGTGTGTGTGTGTTATCATTGTTACTACATGTAAACAGTGTGTTCCTTAGCTGTGTGTGTGTGTTATCATTGTTACTACATGTAAACAGTGTGTTCCTTAGCTGTGTGTGTGTGTTATCATTGTTACTACATGTAAACAGTGTGTTCCTTAGCTGTGTGTGTGTGTTATCATTGTTACTACATGTAAACAGTGTGTTCCTTAGCTGTGTGTGTGTTATCATTGTTACTACATGTAAACAGTGTGTTCCTTAGCTGTGTGTGTGTGTTATTATTGTTACTACATGTAAACAGTGTGTTCCTTAGCTGTGTGTGTTGTGTGTTATCATTGTTACTACATGTAAACAGTGTGTTCCTTAGCTGTGTATTGTGTGTTATCATTGTTACTACATGTAAACAGTGTGTTCCTTAGCTGTGTGTGTGTATTGTGTTATCATTGTTACTACATGTAAACAGTGTGTTCCTTAGCTGTGTGTGTGTTACTACATATCATTGTTACTACATGTAAACAGTGTGTTCCTTAGCTGTGTGTGTGTGTTATCATTGTTACTACATGTAAACAGTGTGTTCCTTAGCTGTGTGTGTGTTATCATTGTTACTACATGTAAACAGTGTGTTCCTTAGCTGTGTGTGTGTGTTATCATTGTTACTACATGTAAACAGTGTGTTCCTTAGCTGTGTGTATTGTGTTATCATTGTTACTACATGTAAACAGTGTGTTCCTTAGCTGTGTGTGTGTGTTATCATTGTTACTACATGTAAACAGTGTGTTCCTTAGCTGTGTGTGTGTGTTATCATTGTTACTACATGTAAACAGTGTGTTCCTTAGCTGTGTGTGTGTGTTATCATTGTTACTACATGTAAACAGTGTGTTCCTTAGCTGTGTGTGTGTGTTATCATTGTTACTACATGTAAACAGTGTGTTCCTTAGCTGTGTGTGTGTGTTATCATTGTTACTACATGTAAACAGTGTGTTCCTTAGCTGTGTGTGTGTGTTATCATTGTTACTACATGTAAACAGTGTGTTCCTTAGCTGTGTGTGTGTGTTATCATTGTTACTACATGTAAACAGTGTGTTCCTTAGCTGTGTGTGTGTTTATCATTGTTACTACATGTAAACAGTGTGTTCCTTAGCTGTGTGTGTGTGTTATCATTGTTACTACATGTAAACAGTGTGTTCCTTAGCTGTGTTGTGTGTTATCATTGTTACTACATGTAAACAGTGTGTTCCTTAGCTGTGTGTGTGTGTTATCATTGTTACTACATGTAAACAGTGTGTTCCTTAGCTGTGTGTGTTGTGTTATTATTGTTACTACATGTAAACAGTGTGTTCCTTAGCTGTGTGTGTGTGTTATCATTGTTACTACATGTAAACAGTGTGTTCCTTAGCTGTGTGTGTGTTTATCATTGTTACTACATGTAAACAGTGTGTTCCTGTGTGTGTGTAGCTGTGTGTGTTGTTATCATTGTTACTACATGTAAACAGTGTGTTCCTTAGCTGTGTGTGTGTGTTATCATTGTTACTACATGTAAACAGTGTGTTCCTTAGCTGTGTGTGTGTGTTATCATTGTTACTACATGTAAACAGTGTGTTCCTTAGCTGTGTGTGTGTGTTATCATTGTTACTACATGTAAACCAGTGTGTTCCTTAGTGTGTTCCTTAGTTACTACATGTAACAGTGTGTGTGTGTTATCATTGTTACTACATGTAAACAGTGTGTTCCTTAGCTGTGTGTGTGTGTTATCATTGTTACTACATGTAAACAGTGTGTTCCTTAGCTGTGTGTGTGTTTATCATTGTTACTACATGTAAACAGTGTGTTCCTTAGCTGTGTGTGTGTGTTATCATTGTTACTACATGTAAACCAGTGTGTTCCTTAGCTGTGTGTGTGTTGTTTATCATTGTTACTACATGTAAACAGTGTGTTCCTTAGCTGTGTGTGTGTGTTATCATTGTTACTACATGTAAACAGTGTGTTCCTTAGCTGTGTGTGTGTGTTATCATTGTTACTACATGTAAACAGTGTGTTCCTTAGCTGTGTGTTGTGTTATTATTGTTACTACATGTAAACAGTGTGTTCCTTAGCTGTGTGTTATTATTTATCATTGTTACTTATCATTGTTACTACATGTAAACAGTGTGTTCCTTAGCTGTGTGTTATGTGTGTTATCATTGTTACTACATGTAAACAGTGTGTTCCTTAGCTGTGTGTGTGTGTTATCATTGTTACTACATGTAAACAGTGTGTTCCTTAGCTGTGTGTGTGTGTTATCATTGTTACTACATGTAAACAGTGTGTTCCTTAGCTGTGTGTGTGTTATCATTGTTACTACATGTAAACAGTGTGTTCCTTAGCTGTGTGTGTGTTTATCATTGTTACTACATGTAAACAGTGTGTTCCTTAGCTGTGTGTGTGTGTTATCATTGTTACTACATGTAAACAGTGTGTTCCGTAGCTGTGTGTGTGTGTTATCATTGTTACGATATGTAAACCAGTGTTCCACAGCTGTGTGTGTGTGTTATTATTGTTACTACATGTAAACAGTGTGTTCCTTAGCTGTGTGTGTGTTATCATTGTTACTACATGTAAACAGTGTGTTCCTTAGCTGTGTGTGTGTTATCATTGTTATACATTGTTACTACATGTAAACTACATGTGTGTTCCTTAGCTGTGTGTGTGTTGTTATCATTGTTACTACATGTAAACAGTGTGTTCCTTAGCTGTGTGTGTGTGTTATCATTGTTACTACATGTAAACAGTGTGTTCCTTAGCTGTGTGTGTGTGTTATCATTGTTACTACATGAAAATAGTGTGTTCCTTAGCTGTGTGTGTGTGTGTTATTATTGTTACTACATGTAAACAGTGTGTTCCTTAGCTGTGTTATTGTGTGTGTTATCATTGTTACTACATGTAAACAGTGTTTCCTTAGCTGTGTGTGTGTGTTATTATTGTTACTACATGTAAACAGTGTGTTCCTTAGCTGTGTGTTGTATTGTGTGTTATCATTGTTACTACATGTAAACAGTGTGTTCCTTAGCTGTGTGTGTGTGTTATCATTGTTACTACATGTAAACAGTGTGTTCCTTAGCTGTGTGTTGTGTGTTATCATTGTTACTACATGTAAACAGTGTGTTCCTTAGCTGTGTGTGTGTTATCATTGTTACTACATGTAAACAGTGTGTTCCTTAGCTGTGTGTGTTATGTTATCATTGTTACTACATGTAAACAGTGTGTTCCTTAGTGTGTGTGTATTATCATTGTTACTACATGTAAACAGTGTGTTTCCTTAGCTGTGTGTCATTGTTACTACATGTAAACCAGTGTTCCTTAGCTGTGTGTGTGTGTTATCATTGTTACTACATGTAAACAGTGTGTTCCTTAGCTGTGT
>NC_134827.1:115952098-116031983 GCF_004210375.1 Tachypleus tridentatus
GTAACAATGATAACACACACACACAGCTAAGGAACACACTGTTTACATGTAGTAACAATGATAACACACAATAACACACAGCTAAGGAACACACTGTTTACATGTAGTAACAATGATAACAACAATAACAACACAGCAAGGAACGGAACACTGGTTTACATGTAGTAACAATGATAACACACACACAGCTAAGGAACACACTGTTTACATGTAGTAACAATGATAACACAATAATAACACAGCTAAGGAACACACACCTGTTTACATGTAGTAACAATAACACACACAGCTGGGAACACACTGTTTACATGTAGTAACAATGATAACACACAGCTAAGGAACACACTGTTTACATGTAGTAACAATGATAACACACATAACACAGCTAAGGAACACACCGTTTACATGTAGTAACAATAATAACACACACACACAGCTAAGGAACACACTGTTTACATGTAGTAACAATGATAACACACACACAGCTAAGGAACACACTGTTTACATGTAGTAACAATGATAACACACACACACAGCTAAGGAACACACTGTTTACATGTAGTAACAATAATAACACACACACACAGCTAAGGAACACACTGTTTACATGTAGTAACAATAATAACAATAATAATAATAACAGCTAGTAACACACTGTTTACATGTAGTAACAATGATAACACACACAGCTGTGGAACACTGGTTTACATGTAGTAACAATGATAACACAACACACACAGCTAAGGAACACACTGTTTACATATAGTAACAATGATAACACACACACACAGCTACGGAACACACTGTTTACATGTAGTAACAATGATAACACACACACACAGCTAAGGAACACTGTTTACATGTAGTAACAATGATAACACACACACATAGCTAAGGAACACACTGTTTACATGTAGTAACAATGATAACACACACAGCTAAGGAACACACAGCTAAGCTAAGGAACACACTGTTTACATGTAGTAACAATGATAACACACACACAGCTAAGGAACACACTGTTTACATGTAGTAACAATGATAACACACACACACAGCTAAGGAACACACTGTTTACATGTAGTAACAATGATAACACACACACACAGCTAAGGAACACACTGTTTACATGTAGTAACAATAATAACACACAACACACAGCTAAGGAACACACTGGTTTACATGTAGTAACAATGATAACACACAATAATACATAACACACAGCTAAGGAACACACTGGTTTACATGTAGTAACAATGATAACACACAATACACAGCTAAGGAACACACTGTTTACATGTAGTAACAATAATAAACACACACAATACACAGCTAAGGAACACACTGTTTACATGTAGTAACAATGATAAACACAACACACAGCTAAGGAACACACTGTTTACATGTAGTAACAATAATAACACACACACAGCTAAGGAACACACTGGTTTACGTAGTAACAATAACACACACACAGCTAAGGAACACACTGTTTACATGTAGTAACAATGATAACACAATAACACACAGCTAAGGAACACACTGTTTACATGTAGTAACAATGATAACATAATAACACAGCTAAGGAACATACTGTTTGTTTACATGTAGTAACAATGATAACACACACACAGCTAAGGAACACACTGTTTACATGTAGTAACAATGATAACACACACACACAGCTAAGGAAACACTGGTTTACATGTAGTAACAATGATAACACAACACACACAGCTAAGGAACACACTGTTTACATGTAGTAACAATGATAACACACACAGCTAAGGAACACACTGTTTACATGTAGTAACAATGATAACACACACACACACAGCTAAGGACACACTGTTTACATGTAGTAACAATAATAACACACACACACAGCTAAGGAACACACTGTTTACATGTAGTAACAATAATAACACACACACACAGCTAAGGAACACACTGTTTACATGTAGTAACAATGATAACACACACACAGCTAAGGAACACACTGTTTACATGTAGTAACAATGATAACACACACACAGCTAAGGAACACACTGTTTACATGTAGTAACAATGATAACACACACACACAGCTAAGGAACACACTGTTTACATGTAGTAACAATGATAACACACACACAGCTAAGGAACACACTGTTTACTAAGCTAAGGAATACACTGTTTACATGTAGTAACAATGATAACAACACACACACACTGTTTACATGTAGTAACAATGATAACACACACACAGCTAAGGAACACACTGTTTACATGTAGTAACAATAATAACACAATACACACAGCTAAGGAACACACTGTTTACATAGTAACAATGATAAACAAGCTAAGGAACACATGTTTACATGTAGTAACAATGATAACACACAGCTAAGGAACACACTGTTTACATGTAGTAACAATAATAACACACACACAGCTAAGGAACACACTGTTTACATGTAGTAACAATGATAACACACACACACAGCTAAGGAACACACTGTTTACATGTAGTAACAATGATAAACACACACACAGCTAAGGAACCCACTGTTTACATGTAGTAACAATGATAACACACACACAGCTAAGGAACACACTGTTTACATGTAGTAACAATGATAACACACACAGCTAAGGAACACACTGTTTACATGTAGTAACAATGATAACACACACACAGCTAAGGAACACACTGTTTACATGTAGTAACAATGATAACACACACACACAGCTAAGGAACACACTGGTTTACATGTAGTAACAATGATAACACACACACAGCTAAGGAACACACTGTTTACATGTAGTAACAATGATAACACACACACACAGCTAAGGAACACACTGTTTACATGTAGTAACAATGATAACACACACAGCTAAGGAACACACTGTTTACATGTAGTAACAATGATAAACAACACACACAGCTAAGGAACACACTGTTTACATGTAGTAACAATGATAACACACACACAGCTAAGGAACACACTGTTTACATGTAGTAACAATGATAACACACACACAGCTAAGGAACACACTGTTTACATGTAGTAACAATGATAACACACACACAGCTAAGGAACACACTGTTTACATGTAGTAACAATGATAACACACACACACAGCTAAGGAACACTGTTTACATGTAGTAACAATGATAACACACACACACAGCTAAGGAACACACTGTTTACATGTAGTAACAATGATAACACACACACACAGCTAAGGAACACTGGTTTACATGTAGTAACAATGATAACACACACACAGCTAAAGAACACACTGTTTACATGTAGTAACAATGATAACACACACACACAGCTAAGGAACACACTGTTTACATGTAGTAACAATAATAACAATGATAACACACACACACAGCTAAGGAACTCACTGTTTACATGTAGTAACAATGATAACACACACACACAGCTAAGGAACACACTGTTTACATGTAGTAACAATGATAACACACACAGCTAAGGAACACACTGTTTACATGTAGTAACAATGATAACAACACACACAGCTAAGGAACACACTGTTTACATGTAGTAACAATAATAACACACACATAGCTAAGGAACACTGGTTTACATGTAGTAACAATGATAACACACACACACAGCTAAGGAACACACTGTTTACATGTAGTAACAATGATAACACACACACACAGCTAAGGAACACACTGTTTACATGTAGTAACAATGATAACACACACACACAGCTAAGGAACACACTGTTTACATGTAGTAACAATGATAACACACACACAGCTAAGGAACACACTGTTTACATGTAGTAACAATGATAACACACACACAGCTAAGGAACACACTGTTTACATGTAGTAACAATGATAACACACACACACAGCTAAGGAACACACTGTTTACATGTAGTAACAATGATAACACACACACACAGCTAAGGAACACACTGTTTACATGTAGTAACAATAATAACACACACACACAGCTAAGGAACACTGGTTTACATGTAGTAACAATGATGAGCTAAGGAACACTGTTTACATGTAGTAAACACAGCTAAGGAACACACTGTTTACATGTAGTAACAATAATAACACACACACACAGCTAAGGAACACACTGTTTACATGTAGTAACAATGATAACACACACATAACAGCTAAGGACACACTGTTTTTACATGTTAACATGTAAACACAATACACACACAGTAACTGTTTAATGTAGTAACAATGATAACACACACACAGCTAAGGAACACACTGTTTACATGTAGTAACAATGATAACACACACACACAGCTAAGGAACACACTGTTTACATGTAGTAACAATGATAACACACACACACAGCTAAGGAACACTGGTTTACATGTAGTAACAATGATAACACACACAATAACAGCTAAGGAACACACTGTTTACATGTAGTAACAATGATAACAACACACACACAGCTAAGGAACACACTGTTTACATGTAGTAACAATGATACACAATAATAACACAGCTAAGGAACACACTGTTTACATGTAGTAACAATGATAACACACACACAGCTAAGGAACACTGTTTACATGTAGTAACAATGATAACACACACAGCTAAGGAACACACTGTTTACATGTAGTAACAATGATAACACACACACACAGCTAAGGAACACACTGTTTACATGTAGTAACAATAATAACAACACACACAGCTAAGGAACACACTGTTTACATGTAGTAACAATGATAACACACACACACAGCTAAGGAACACACTGTTTACATGTAGTAACAATGATAACACACACACACAGCTAAGGAACACACTGTTTACATGTAGTAACAATGATAACACACACACAGCTAGGAACACACTGTTTACATGTAGTAACAATGATAACACACACACACACAGCTACGGAACACACTGTTTACATGTAGTAACAATGATAACACACACACATGCTAAGGAACACACTGTTTACATGTAGTAACAAATAACACACACACAGCTAAGGAACACACTGTTTACATGTAGTAACAATGATAACACACACACACAGCTAAGGAACACACTGTTTACATGTAGTAACAATGATAACACACACACAACACAGCTAAGGAACACACTGTTTACATGTAGTAACAATGATAACACATACACACACAGCTAAGGAAACACTGTTTACATGTAGTAACAATGATAACACACACACACAGCTAAGGAACACACTGTTTACATGTAGTAACAATGATAACTCACACACACAGCTAAGGAACACACTGTTTACATGTAGTAACAATGATAACACACAACACAGCTAAGGAACACACTGTTTACATGTAGTAACAATAATAACACACACACACAGCTAAGGAACACTGGT
This sequence comes from Tachypleus tridentatus, assembly GCF_004210375.1. Taxonomy (NCBI): domain Eukaryota; kingdom Metazoa; phylum Arthropoda; class Merostomata; order Xiphosura; family Limulidae; genus Tachypleus; species Tachypleus tridentatus. The sequence continues at coordinate 115,957,480 of NC_134827.1, forward strand.
TTACATGTAGTAACAATGATAACACACACACAGCTAAGGAACACTGTTTACATGTAGTAACAATGATAACACACACACACAGCTAAGGAACACACTGTTTACATGTAGTAACAATGATAACATACACACACACAGCTAAGGAACACACTGTTTACATGTAGTAACAATGATAACACACACACACAGCTAAGGAACACACTGTTTACATGTAGTAACAATGATAACACACACACAGCTAAGGAACACACTGTTTACATGTAGTAACAATGATAACACACACACAGCTAAGGAACACACTGTTTACATGTAGTAACAATGATAACACACACACACAGCTAAGGAACACACTGTTTACATGTAGTAACAATAATAACACACACACAGCTAAGGAACACTGGTTTACATGTAGTAACAATGATAACACAACACACACAGCTAAGGAACACACTGTTTACATGTAGTAACAATGATAACACACACACACACAGCTAAGGAACACACTGTTTACATGTAGTAACAATGATAACACACACACACAGCTAAGGAACACACTGTTTACATGTAGTAACAATGATAACACACACATAATAACACACTGTTTACATGTAGTAACAATAATAAACACACACACAGCTAAGGAACACACTGTTTACATGTAGTAACAATGATAACACACACACACAGCTAAGGAACACACTGTTTACATGTAGTAACAATGATAACACACACACAGCTAAGGAACACACTGTTTACATGTAGTAACAATGATAACACACACACACAGCTAAGGAACACACTGTTTACATGTAGTAACAATGATAACACACACACACACAGCTAAGGAACACTGGTTTACATATAGTAACAATGATAACACACACACACAGCTAAGGAACACACTGTTTACATGTAGTAACAATAATAACACAACACACACAGCTAAGGAACACTGGTTTACATGTAGTAACAATGATAACACACACACACAGCTAAGGAACACACTGTTTACATGTAGTAACAATGATAACACACACACAGCTAAGGAACACACTGTTTACATGTAGTAACAATGATAACACACACACAGCTAAGGAACACACTGTTTACATGTAGTAACAATGATAACACACACACACAGCTAAGGAACACACTGTTTACATGTAGTAACAATGATAACAACACACACAGCTACACTGGTTTACATATCGTAACAATGATAACACACACACACAGCTACGGAACACACTGTTTACATGTAGTAACAATGATAACACACACACACAGCTAAGGAACAACTGTTTACATGTAGTAACAATGATAACACACACAGCTAAGGAACACACTGTTTACATGTAGTAACAATGATAACACACACACACAGCTAAGGAACACACTGTTTACATGTAGTAACAATGATAACACACACACAGCTAAGGAACACACTGTTTACATGTAGTAACAATGATAACACACACACACAGCTAAGGAACACACTGTTTACATGTAGTAACAATGATAACACACACACACAGCTAAGGAACACACTGTTTACATGTAGTAACAATAATAACACACACACACAGCTAAGGAACACTGGTTTACATGTAGTAACAATGATAACACACACACACAGCTAAGGAACACACTGTTTACATGTAGTAACAATGATAACACACACACACAGCTAAGCTGTTTAAGTAACAATGATAACAACACACAGCTAAGGAACACACTGTTTACATGTAGTAACAATAATAACACATAACACACAGCTAAGGAACACACTGTTTACATGTAGTAACAATGATAACACACACACACAGCTAAGGAACACACTGTTTACATGTAGTAACAATGATAACACACAATAATACAGCTAAGGAACACACTGTTTACATGTAGTAACAATGATAACACACACAATAACACACAGCTAAGGAACACTGGTTTACATGTAGTAACAATGATAGTACACTGTTTACATGTAGTAACAATGATAACACACACACAGCTAAGGAACACACTGTTTACATGTAGTAACAATGATAACACACACACAGGTAAGGAACACACTATTTTCGTGTAGTAACAATGATAACACAACAATAATACAATAATAATAACAGCTAAGGAACACACTGTTTACATGTAGTAACAATGATAACACACACACACAGCTAAGGAACACACTGTTTACATGTAGTAACAATAATAACACACACACATAGCTAAGGAACACACTGTTTACATGTAGTAACAATGATAACACACAACACAGCTAAGGAACACACTGTTTACATGTAGTAACAATGATAACACACACACACAGCTAAGGAACACACTGTTTACATGTAGTAACAATGATAACACAACACACACAGCTAAGGAACACACTGTTTACATGTAGTAACAATGATAAACACACACACACAGCTAAGGAACACACTGTTTACATGTAGTAACAATGATAACACACACACAGCTAAGGAACACACTGTTTACATGTAGTAACAATGATAACACACACACACAGCTAAGGAACACACTGTTTACATGTAGTAACAATGATAACACACACACACAGCTAAGGAACACACTGTTTACATGTAGTAACAATAATAACACACACACAGCTAAGGAACACACTGTTTACATGTAGTAACAATGATAACACACACACAGCTAAGGAACACACTGTTTACATGTAGTAACAATGATAACACACACACAGCTAAGGAACACACTGTTTACATGTAGTAACAATGATAACACACACACAGCTAAGGAACACACTGTTTACATGTAGTAACAATGAGTACACACACACACACAGCTAAGGAACACACTGTTTACATGTAGTAACAATGATAACACACACACACAGCTAAGGAACACACTGTTTACATGTAGTAACAATGATAACACACACACACAGCTAAGGAACACACTGTTTACATGTAGTAACAATAATAACACACACACAGCTAAGGAACACACTGTTTACATGTAGTAACAATAATAACACACACACACACAGCTAAGGAACACACTGTTTACATGTAGTAACAATGATACACACACAGCACACAGCTAAGGTAACAATAATAACACACACACAACACACTGTTTACATGTAGTAACAATGATAACACACACACACAGCTAAGGGACACACTGTTTACATGTAGTAACAATGATAACACACACACAGCTAAGGAACACACTGTTTACATGTAGTAACAATAATAACACACACACACACAGCTAAGGAACACACTGTTTACATGTAGTAACAATGATAACACACACACAGCTAAGGAACACACTGTTTACATGTAGTAACAATGATAACACACACACACAGCTAAGGAACACACTGTTTACATGTAGTAACAATAATAACACACACACACACAGCTAAGGAACACTGGTTTACATGTAGTAACAATGATAACACACACACAGCTAAGGAACACACTGTTTACATGTAGTAACAATGATAACACACACACAGCTAAGGAACACACTGTTTACATGTAGTAACAATGATAACACACACACACAGCTAAGGAACACACTGTTTACATGTAGTAACAATGATAACACACACACAGCTAAGGAACACACTGTTTACATGTAGTAACAATGATAAACACACACACAGCTAAGGAACACACTGTTTACATGTAGTAACAATGATAACACACACACAGCTAAGGAACACTGGTTTACATGTAGTAACAATGATAACACACACACACAGCTAAGGAACACTGGTTTACATGTAGTAACAATGATAACACACACACAGCTAAGGAACACACTGTTTACATGTAGTAACAATGATAACACACACACAGCTAAGGAACACACTGTTTACATGTAGTAACAATGATAACACACACACACACAGCTAAGGAACACACTGTTTACATGTAGTAACAATGATAACACACACACAGCTAAGGAACACACTGTTTACATGTAGTAACAATGATAACACACACAGCTAAGGAACACACTGTTTACATGTAGTAACAATGATAACACAACACACAGCTAAGGAACACACTGTTTACATGTAGTAACAATGATAACACACACAGCTAAGGAACACACTGTTTACATGTAGTAACAATGATAACACACACACACAGCTAAGGAACACTGGTTTACATGTAGTAACAATGATAACACACACACACAGCTAAGGAACACACTGTTTACATGTAGTAACAATGATAACACACAACACACAGCTAAGGAACACACTGTTTACATGTAGTAACAATGATAAATAACACACACAGCTAAGGAACACACTGTTTACATGTAGTAACAATGATAACACACACACACACAGCTAAGGAACACACTGTTTACATGTAGTAACAATGATAAACACATAACACAGCTAAGGAACACACTGTTTACATGTAGTAACAATGATAACACACACAGCACAGCTAGGAACACACTGTTTACACAGCTAAGGAACAACTGTTTACATGTAGTAACAATAATAACACACACACACAGCTAAGGAACACACTGTTTACATGTAGTAACAATAATAACACACACACACAGCTAAGGAACACTGGTTTACATGTAGTAACAATGATAACACACACACACAGCTAAGGAACACACTGTTTACATGTAGTAACAATGATAACACACACACAGCTAAGGAACACACTGTTTACATGTAGTAACAATAATAACACACACACAACACAGCTACGGAACACTGGTTTACATGTAGTAACAATGATAACACACACACAGCTAAGGAACACACTGTTTACATGTAGTAACAATAATAACACACACACAGCTAAGGAACACTGTTTACATGTAGTAACAATGATAACACACACACAGCTAAGGAACACACTGTTTACATGTAGTAACAATGATAACACACACACACAGCTAAGGAACACACTGTTTACATGTAGTAACAATGATAACACACACACACAGCTAAGGAACACACTGTTTACATGTAGTAACAAATGATACACACACAATAATAACAGCTAAGGAACACACTGTTTACATGTAGTAACAATGATAACACACACACACAGCTAAGGAACACACTGTTTACATGTAGTAACAATGATAACACACACACACAGCTAAGGAACACACTGTTTACATGTAGTAACAATAATAACACACACACACAGCTAAGGAACACTGGTTTACATGTAGTAACAATGATAACACACACACAGCTAAGGAACACACTGTTTACATGTAGTAACAATAATAACACACACACACACAGCTAAGGAACACACTGTTTACATGTAGTAACAATGATAACACACACACACAGCTAAGGAACACACTGTTTACATGTAGTAACAATGATAACACACACACACAGCTAAGGAACACACTGTTTACATGTAGTAACAATAATAACACACACACACAGCTAAGGAACACACTGTTTACATGTAGTAACAATAATAACACACAACACACAGCTAAGGAACACACTGTTTACATGTAGTAACAATGATAACACACACACACAGCTAAGGAACACACTGTTTACATGTAGTAACAATAATAACACACACACACAGCTAAGGAACACTGTTTACATGTAGTAACAATGATAACAACACACACACAGCTAAGGAACACACTGTTTACATGTAGTAACAATGATAACACACACACACAGCTAAGGAACACACTGTTTACATGTAGTAACAATAATAACACATACACACACACAGCTAAGGAACACTGGTTTACATAGTAACAATGATAACACACACACAGCTAAGGAACACACTGTTTACATGTAGTAACAATAATAACACACACAGCTAAGGAACACACTGTTTACATGTAGTAACAATGATAACACACACACAGCTAAGGAACACTGGTTTACATGTTTACAATGATAGTAACACAGCTAAGGAACACACTGTTTACATGTAGTAACAATAATAACAACACACACACAGCTAAGGAACACTGGTTTACATGTAGTAACAATGATAACACACACACAGCTAAGGAACACACTGTTTACATGTAGTAACAATGATAAACACACACACAGCTAAGGAACACACTGTTTACATGTAGTAACAATGATAACACACAATAACACAGCTAAGGAACACACTGTTTACATGTAGTAACAATGATAACACACACACACAGCTAAGGAACACACTGTTTACATGTAGTAACAATGATAACATAATAACACACAGCTAAGGAACACACTGTTTACATGTAGTAACAATAATAAACACACACACAGCTAAGGAACACACTGTTTACATGTAGTAACAATGATAACACACAGCTAAGGAACACACTGTTTACATGTAGTAACAATAATAACACACACACACAGCTAAGGAACACACTGTTTACATGTAGTAACAATGATAACACACACACACAGCTAAGGAACACACTGTTTACATGTAGTAACAATGATAACACACAGCTAAGGAACACAGCTAAGGAACACACACACTAAGGAACACTGTTTACATGTAGTAACAATGATAACATAACACACACAGCTAAGGAACACACTGTTTACATGTAGTAACAATGATAACACACACACACAGCTAAGGAACACACTGTTTACATGTAGTAACAATGATAACAACAACAACACAGCTAAGGAACACACTGGTTTACATATCGTAACAATGATAACACACACACACAGCTAAGGAACACACTGTTTACATGTAGTAACAATGATAACACACACACACAGCTAAGGAACACACTGTTTACATGTAGTAACAATGATAACAACACACACAGCTAAGGAACACACTGTTTACACGTAGTAACAATAATAACACACACACACAGCTACGGAACACACTGTTTACATGTAGTAACAATAATAACACACACACAGCTAAGGAACACACTGTTTACATGTAGTAACAATGATAACACACACACACAGCTAAGGAACACACTGTTTACATGTAGTAACAATGATAACACACACACAGCTAAGGAACACACTGTTTACATGTAGTAACAATAATAACACACACACACAGCTAAGGAACACACTGTTTACATGTAGTAACAATGATAACACACATAACACAGCTAAGGAACACACTGTTTACATGTAGTAACAATGATAACACACACACACAGCTAAGGAACACACTGTTTACATGTAGTAACAATGATAAACACAATAACACAGCTAAGGAACACACTGTTTACATGTAGTAACAATGATAACAACACACACACAGCTAAGGAACACACTGTTTACATGTAGTAACAATGATAACACACACACACAGCTAAGGAACACACTGTTTACATGTAGTAACAATGATAACACACACACACAGCTAAGGAACACACTGTTTACATGTAGTAACAATGATAACACACACACACAGCTAAGGAACACACTGTTTACATGTAGTAACAATGATAAACACACACACAGCTAAGGAACACACTGTTTACATGTAGTAACAATAATAACACAACACACACAGCTAAGGAACACACTGTTTACATGTAGTAACAATGATAACACACACACACAGCTAAGGAACACACTGTTTACATGTAGTAACAATGATAACACACACAGCTAAGGAACACACTGTTTACATGTAGTAACAATGATAACACACACACACAGCTAAGGAACACACTGTTTACATGTAGTAACAATGATAACACACACACAGCTAAGGAACACTGTTTACATGTAGTAACAATAATAACACACACACAGCTAAGGAACACACTGTTTACATGTAGTAACAATGATAACACACACACAGCTAAGGAACACACTGTTTACATGTAGTAACAATGATAACACACACACACAGCTAAGGAACACACTGTTTACATGTAGTAACAATGATAACACACACACAGCTAAGGAACACACTGTTTACATGTAGTAACAATGATAACACACACACAGCTAAGGAACACACTGTTTACATGTAGTAACAATGATAACACACACACAGCTCAGCTAAGGAACACTGGTTTACATGTAGTAACAATGATAACACACACACAGCTAAGGAACACACTGTTTACATGTAGTAACAATGATAACACACACACAGCTAAGGAACACACTGTTTACATGTAGTAACAATGATAACACACACACACAGCTAAGGAACACACTGTTTACATGTAGTAACAATGATAACACACACACAGCTAAGGAACACACTGTTTACATGTAGTAACAATGATAACACACACACACAGCTAAGGAACACACTGGTTTACATGTAGTAACAATGATAAACAATAACACAGCTAAGGAACACACTGTTTACATGTAGTAACAATGATAACAACACACACACACAGCTAAGGAACACACTGTTTACATGTAGTAACAATGATAACACACACACAGCTAAGGAACACACTGTTTACACGTAGTAACAATAATAACACACACACACAGCTATGGAACACACTGTTTACATGTAGTAACAATAATAACACACACACAGCTAAGGAACACACTGTTTACATGTAGTAACAATGATAACACACACACAGCTAAGGAACACACTGTTTACATGTAGTAACAATGATAACACACACACAGCTAAGGAACACACTGTTTACATGTAGTAACAATAATAACACACACACAGCTAAGGAACACACTGTTTACATGTAGTAACAATAATAACACACACACACAGCTAAGGAACACACTGTTTACATGTAGTAACAATGATAAACACACACACAGCTAAGGAACACACTGTTTACATGTAGTAACAATAATAACACACACACAGCTAAGGAACACACTGTTTACATGTAGTAACAATGATAACACACACACACAGCTAAGGAACACACTGTTTACATGTAGTAACAATGATAACACACACACAGCTAAGGAACACACTGTTTACATGTAGTAACAATAATAACACACATAACACACAGCTAAGGAACACACTGTTTACATGTAGTAAAAATGATAACACACACACAGCTAAGGAACACTGTTTACATGTAGTAACAATAATAACACACACACACAGCTAAGGAACACTGGTTTACATGTAGTAACAATGATAACACACACACACAGCTAAGGAACACACTGTTTACATGTAGTAACAATGATAACACACACACAGCTAAGGAACACACTGTTTACATGTAGTAACAATGATAACACACACACACACAGCTACGGAACACACTGTTTACATGTAGTAACAATAATAAACACACACACAGCTAAGGAACACACTGTTTACATGTAGTAACAATAATAACACACACACACAGCTAAGGAACACACTGTTTACATGTAGTAACAATAATAACACACACACACACAGCTAAGGAACACACTGTTTACATGTAGTAACAATGATAACACACACACACAGCTAAGGAACACACTGTTTACATGTAGTAACAATAATAACACACACACAGCTAAGGAACACACTGTTTACATGTAGTAACAATGATAACACACACATAACACAGCTAAGGAACACACTGTTTACATGTAGTAACAATAATAAACACACACACAGCTAAGGAACACACTGGTTTACATGTAGTAACAATGATAACACATACACACACTAAGGAACACACTGTTTACATGTAGTAACAATAACACACAGCTAAGGAACACACTGGTTTACATGTAGTAACAATGATAACACACAGCTAAGGAACACACTGTTTACATGTAGTAACAATAATAACACACACACATAGCTAAGGAACACACTGTTTACATGTAGTAACAATGATAAACACACACACACAGCTAAGGAACACACTGTTTACATGTAGTAACAATAATAAACACACACACAGCTAAGGAACACACTGTTTACATGTAGTAACAATAATAACACACACACACAGCTAAGGAACACACTGTTTACATGTAGTAACAATGATAACACACACACAGCTAAGGAACACACTGTTTACATGTAGTAACAATGATAACACACACACAGCTAAGGAACACACTGTTTACATGTAGTAACAATAATAACACACACACACAGCTAAGGAACACACTGTTTACATGTAGTAACAATAATAACACACACACACAGCTAAGGAACACACTGTTTACATGTAGTAACAATGATAACACACACACAGCTAAGGAACACACTGTTTACATGTAGTAACAATGATAACACACACACACAGCTAAGGAACACACTGTTTACATGTAGTAACAATAATAACACACACACACAGCTAAGGAACACTGGTTTACATGTAGTAACAATGATAACACACACACACAGCTAAGGAACACACTGTTTACATGTAGTAACAATAATAACACACACACACAGCTAAGGAACACTGGTTTACATGTAGTAACAATGATAACACACACACAGCTAAGGAACACACTGTTTACATGTAGTAACAATGATAACACACACACAGCTAAACAACACTGGTTTACAAGTAGTAACAATGATAACACACACACACAGCTAAGGAACACACTGTTTACATGTAGTAACAATGATAACACACACACAGCTAAGGAACACACTGTTTACATGTAGTAACAATAATAACACACACACACACAGCTAAGGAACACACTGTTTACATGTAGTAACAATAATAACACACACACAGCTAAGGAACACACTGTTTACATGTAGTAACAATGATAAACACAACACACAGCTAAGGAACACACTGTTTACATGTAGTAACAATGATAACACACACACACAGCTAAGGAACACACTGTTTACATGTAGTAACAATAATAACACACACACAGCTAAGGAACACACTGTTTACATGTAGTAACAATGATAACACACACACACAGCTAAGGAACACACTGTTTACATGTAGTAACAATGATAACACACACACAGCTAAGGAACACACTGTTTACATGTAGTAACAATGATAACACACACACACAGCTAAGGAACACACTGTTTACATGTAGTAACAATAATAACACACATAACAACAGCTAAGGAACACTGGTTTACATATAGTAACAATGATAACACACACACAGCTAAAGAACACACTGTTTACATGTAGTAACAATAATTAAACACACACACACACAGCTAAGGAACACTGGTTTACATGTAGTAACAATGATAACACACACACACAGCTAAGGAACACACTGTTTACATGTAGTAACAATGATAAACACACACACAGCTAAGGAACACACTGTTTACATGTAGTAACAATGATAACACACACACACAGCTAAGGAACACACTGTTTACATGTAGTAACAATGATAACACACACACAGCTAAGGAACACACTGTTTACATGTAGTAACAATGATAAACACACACACAGCTAAACAACACTGGTTTACATGTAGTAACAATGATAACACACACACACAGCTAAGGAACACACTGTTTACATGTAGTAACAATGATAACACACACACAGCTAAGGAACACACTTTACATGTAGTAACAATGATAACACACACACAGCTAAGGAACACACTGTTTACATGTAGTAACAATAATAACACACACACACAGCTAAGGAACACACTGTTTACATGTAGTAACAATAATAAACACACACACAGCTAAGGAACACACTGTTTACATGTAGTAACAATGATAACACACACACAGCTAAGGAACACACTGTTTACATGTAGTAACAATGATACACACACACACACAGCTAAGGAACACACTGTTTACATGTAGTAACAATAATAAACACACACACAGCTAAGGAACACACTGTTTACATGTAGTAACAATAATAAACACACACAGCTAAGGAACACACTGTTTACATGTAGTAACAATAATAAACACACACACACACACAGCTAAGGAACACACTGTTTACATGTAGTAACAACAATAATAACACACACAGCTAAGGAACACACTGTTTACATGTAGTAACAATAATAAACACACACACAGCTAAGGAACACACTGTTTACATGTAGTAACAATGATAACACACACACACAGCTAAGGAACACACTGTTTACATGTAGTAACAATGATAACACACACACAGCTAAGGAAACACTGTTTACATGTAGTAACAATAATAACACACACACACAGCTAAGGAACACACTGTTTACGTGTAGTAACAATGATAACACACACACAGCTAAGGAAACACTGTTTACATGTAGTAACAATAATAAACACACACACACAGCTAAGGAACACTGGTTTACAAGTAGTAACAATGATAACACACACAGCTAAGGAACACACTGTTTACATGTAGTAACAATGATAACACACACAGCTAAGGAACACTGTTTACATGTAGTAACAATGATAACACACATAATAACAAACAGCTAAGGAACACACTGTTTACATGTAGTAACAATAATAACACACACACAGCTAAGGAACACACTGTTTACATGTAGTAACAATAATAACACACAGCTAAAGAACACACTGTTTACATGTAGTAACAATAATAACACACACACACAGCTAAGGAACACACTGTTTACATGTAGTAACAATGATAACACACACACACAGCTAAGGAACACACTGTTTACATGTAGTAACAATAATAACACACACACACAGCTAAGGAACACACTGTTTACATGTAGTAACAATGATAACACACACACACACAGCTAAGGAACACACTGTTTACATGTAGTAACAATAATAACACACACACACAGCTAAGGAACACACTGGTTTACATGTAGTAACAATGTTAATGCATACACAACAGCTAAGGAACACACTGTTTACATGTAGTAACAATAATAACACACACACACAGCTAAGGAACACACTGGTTTACATGTACTAACAATGTTAATACATACAAACAGGTAAGGAACACACTGTTTACATGTAGTAACAATAATAACACACACACACAGCTAAAGAACATACTGTTTACATGTAGTAACAATGATAACACACACACACAGCTAAGGAACACACTGTTTACATGTAGTAACAATAATAACACACACACACAGCTAAGGAACACTGGTTTACATATAGTAACAATGATAACACACACACAGCTAAGGAACACTGTTTACATGTACTAACAATGATAACACACACACACAGCTAAGGAACTCACTGTTTACATGTAGTAACAATGATAACACACACACATAGCTAAGGAACACACTGTTTACATGTAGTAACAATGATAACACACACACACACAGCTAAACAACACTGGTTTACATGTAGTAACAATGATAACACACACACACAGCTAAGGAACACACTGTTTACATGTAGTAACAATGATAACACACACACACAGCTAGGGGAACACACTTTACATGTAGTAACAATAATAACAACAACACACACAGCTAAGGAACACTGGTTTACATATAGTAACAATGATAACACACACACAGCTAAGGAACACTGTTTACATGTAGTAACAATGATAACACACACACACAGCTAAGGAACACACTGTTTACATGTAGTAACAATGATAACACACACACACAGCTAAGGAACACACTGTTTACATGTAGTAACAATGATAACACACACACACAGCTAAACAACACTGGTTTACAAGTAGTAACAATGATAACACACACACAGCTAAGGAACACACTGTTTACATGTAGTAACAATAATAACACACACACAGCTAAAGAACATACTGTTTACATGTAGTAACAATGATAACACACACACAGCTAAGGAACACACTGTTTACATGTAGTAACAATGATAACACACACACACAGCTAAGGAACACACTGTTTACATGTAGTAACAATAATAACACACACAATAACACACAGCTAAGGAACACACTGTTTACATGTAGTAACAATGATAACAACACACACACAGCTAAGGAACACACTGTTTACATGTAGTAACAATGATAACACACACACATAGCTAAGGAACACACTGTTTACATGTAGTAACAATGATAACACACACAGCTAAGGAACACACTGTTTACATGTAGTAACAATGATAACACACACACACAGCTAAACAACACTGGTTTACAAGTAGTAACAGTGATAACACACACACACAGCTAAGGAACACACTGTTTACATGTAGTAACAATGATAACACACACACACACAGCTAAGGAACACACTGTTTACATGTAGTAACAATGATAACACACACACAGCTAAGGAACACACTGTTTACATGTAGTAACAATAATAACACACACACACAGCTAAGGAACACACTGTTTACATGTAGTAACAATAATAACACACACACACAGCTAAGGAACACACTGTTTACATGTAGTAACAATGATAACACACACACACAGCTAAGGAACACACTGTTTACATGTAGTAACAATGATAACACACACACAGCTAAGGAACACACTGTTTACATGTAGTAACAATGATAACACACACACAGCTAAGGAACACTGTTTACATGTAGTAACAATAATAACACACACACACAGCTAAGGAACACACTGTTTACATGTAGTAACAATAATAACACACACACACAGCTAAAGAACACACTGTTTACATGTAGTAACAATGATAACACACACACAGCTAAGGAACACACTGTTTACATGTAGTAACAATGATAACACACACACACAGCTAAGGAACACACTGTTTACATGTAGTAACAATGATAACACACACACACAGCTAAACAACACTGGTTTACAAGTAGTAACAGTGATAACACACACACACAGCTAAGGAACACACTGTTTACATGTAGTAACAATGATAACACACACACACAGCTAGGGAACACACTGTTTACATGTAGTAACAATAATAACACACACACACAGCTAAGGAACACTGGTTTACATGTAGTAACAATGATAACACACACACAGCTAAGGAACACTGTTTACATGTAGTAACAATAATAACACACACACACAGCTAAGGAACACACTGTTTACATGTAGTAACAATAATAACACACACACACAGCTAAGGAACACACTGTTTACATGTAGTAACAATGATAACACACACACAGCTAAGGAACACACTGTTTACATGTAGTAACAATGATAACACACACACACAGCTAAGGAACACACTGTTTACATGTAGTAACAATAATAACACACACACACACACAGCTAAGGAACACTGGTTTACATATAGTAACAATGATAACACACACACAGCTAAAGAACACACTGTTTACATGTAGTAACAATAATAACACACACACACAGCTAAGGAACACTGGTTTACATATAGTAACAATGATAACACACACACTAAGGAACATACTGTTTACATGTAGTAACAATGATAACACACACACACAGCTAAACAACACTGGTTTACAAGTAGTAACAGTGATAACACACACACACAGCTAAGGAACACACTGTTTACGTGTAGTAACAATGATAACACACACACACAGCTAAGGAACACACTTTACATGTAGTAACAATGATAACACACACACAGCTAAGGAACACACTGTTTACATGTAGTAACAATAATAACACACACACACAGCTACGGAACACACTGTTTACATGTAGTAACAATAATAACAACACACACAGCTAAGGAACACACTGTTTACATGTAGTAACAATGATAACACACACACACAGCTACGGAAGACACTGTTTACATGTAGTAACAATGATAACACACACACAGCTAAGGAACACACTGTTTACATGTAGTAACAATGATAACAACACACACACAGCTAAGGAACACTGTTTACATGTAGTAACAATAATAACACACACACAGCTAAGGAACACACTGTTTACATGTAGTAACAATAATAACACACACACACAGCTAAAGAACACACTGTTTACATGTAGTAACAATGATAACACACACACAGCTAAGGAACACACTGTTTACATGTAGTAACAATGATAACACACACACAGCTAAGGAACACACTGTTTACATGTAGTAACAATGATAACACACACACACAGCTAAACAACACTGGTTTTCAAGTAGTAACAGTGATAACACACACACACAGCTAAGGAACACACTGTTTACATGTAGTAACAATGATAACACACACACACAGCTAGGGAACACACTTTACATGTAGTAACAATAATAACACACACACACAGCTAAGGAACACTGGTTTACATATAGTAACAATGATAACACACACACAGCTAAGGAACACTGTTTACATGTAGTAACAATAATAACACACACACACAGCTAAGGAACACACTGTTTACATGTAGTAACAATAATAACACACACACACAGCTAAAGAACACACTGTTTACATGTAGTAACAATGATAACACACACACAGCTAAGGAACACACTGTTTACATGTAGTAACAATGATAACACACACACAGCTAAGGAACACACTGTTTACATGTAGTAACAATAATAACACACACACACACACAGCTAAGGAACACTGGTTTACATATAGTAACAATGATAACACACACACAGCTAAAGAACACACTGTTTACATGTAGTAACAATAATAACACACACACACAGCTAAGGAACTCTGGTTTACGTATAGTAACAATGATAACACACACACAGCTAAGGAACATACTGTTTACATGTACTAACAATGATAACACAGACACACAGCTAAACAACACTGGTTTACAAGTAGTAACAGTTATAACACACACACACAGCTAAGGAACACACTGTTTACGTGTAGTAACAATGATAACACACACACACAGCTAAGGAACACACTTTACATGTAGTAACAATGATAACACACACACAGCTAAGGAACACGCTGTTTACACGTAGTAACAATAATAACACACACACACAGCTACGGAACACACTGTTTACATGTAGTAACAATAATAACACACACACAGCTACGGAACACACTGTTTACATGTAGTAACAATGATAACACACACACAGCTACGGAACACACTGTTTACATGTAGTAACAATGATAACTCACACACACAGCTAAGGAACACACTGTTTACATGTAGTAACAATAATAACACACACACAGCTAAGGAACACAGTGTTTACATGTAGTAACAATAATAACACACACACACACACATCTAAGGAACACAGTGTTAACATGTAGTAATAATGATAACACACACACACAGCTACGGAACACACTCTTTACATGTAGTAACAATAATAACACACACACAGCTAAGGAACACACTGTTTACATGTAGTAACAATGATAACTCACACACACACAGCTAAGGAACACACTTTTTTCGTGTAGTAACAATGATAACACACACACAGCTAAGGAACACTGTTTACATGTAGTAACAATAATAACACACACACACACAGCTAAGGAACACACTATTTTCGTGTAGTAACAATGATAACACACACACAGTTAAGGAACACTGTTTACATGTATTAACAATAATAACACACACACACACAGCTAAGGAACACTGGTTTACAAGTAGTAACAATCATAACACACTCACAGCTACGGAACACACTGTTTACATGTAGTAACAATGATAACACACACAGCTAAGGAACACACTGTTTACCTGTAGTAACAATGATAACACACACACACACACAGCTAAGGAACACACTGTTTACACGTAGTAACAATAGTAACACACACACAAACAGCTACGGAACACACTGTTTACATGTAGTAACAATAATAACACACACACAGCTAAGGAACACACTGTTAACATGTAGTAACAATAGTAACACACAGCTGAAGAACACACTGTTTACATGTAATAACAATAATAACACACACACACACAGCTAAGGAACACAGTGTTTACATGTAGTAACAATCATAACACACACACACAGCTATGGAACACACTCTTTACATGTAGTAACAATAATAACACACACACACAGCTAAGGAACACACTGTTTACATGTAGTAACAATGATAACACACACACACACAGCTAAGGAACATACTAATTTACATGTAGTAACAATAATAACACACACACACAGCTAAGGAACACACTGGTTTACATGTACTAACAATGTTAATACATACAAACAACTAAGGAACATACTAATTTACATGTAGTAACAATAATAACACACACACACAGCTAAGGAACACACTGGTTTACATGTACTAACAATGTTAATACATACAAACAGGTAAGGAACATACTAATTTACATGTAGTAACAATAATAACACACACACACACACACAGCTAAGTAACATACTAATTTACACGTGGTAACAACGATAACATTATGTAACAATTTTTTTACTTTTTCTTGTTCCTGGGCAGAAAGTGTTATTTCCCAATTGCTTGTGTCTAAAGTAAATGGAAAAGACCTATTTTTTCTCTTTAAACTTTGCTTTTGCTGGGTAATGAAATTTTCAAATTTACCCATTTTCCAGAACATTCCAGGTAGGTTCAGTGCTAAATAGCTGATACAGAGATTTCTTGAACTTACAAGAATTTTCTAGAATGTTGTGGAACTTACGAGAATTTTCAAGAATATTTTATAATTTTTTAGAACTTTCCATGGTAAATACAGAAGCTCACCACTCACAGCTTCAGTTTAGTTCTAGCTGCCTAAATGAATGCATAGATCTATCCAAGGAGGCTTTACCAACTTTCCCTGTTATCTTTGCTTTTGGCACAGCAGGGACACCGCTCTGCACTACAACAGGAAGCTTGTTTGTTTGTTTCTTTGTTTTTTGAATTTCGCACAAAGCTACTCGAGGGCTATCTGTGCTAGCTGTCCCTAATTTAGCAGTGTAAGACTAGAGGGAAGGCAGCTAGTCATCACCACCCACCGCCAACTCTTGGGCCAACGAATAGTGGGATTGACCGTCATATTAAAACGCCCCCACGGCTGAAAGGGCGAGCATGTTTGGCGCGAAGGGGATGCGAACTCGCGACCCTCAGATTGCGAGTCGCACGCCTTAACACGCTTGGCCATGCCGGGCCACAACAGGAAGCACTGTTCACAACGGACCGAGTTCTCTGTGGGGAGGCACCGTGTAAAGTGTGAGCCAGTAGTGAACCTCCAGAAGGTGTTGTTTCCACCATTGCAAATAAATTGTGTCTCATGAAACAGTTTGTCACAGCTCTTGATAAGGGGTCTGCAGCTTTCAACTACGTTCGAGACTTCTTCCCTAAGCTGTCAGAGGCAAAGGTCAAAGCTGATATCTTCGTTGGACCACAAATAAAGAAGATCCTGGAGTGCACAGAATTCCCCAAGAAGTTCAGTAGGAAGGGGAAAAAAAGCTTGGGGCAGCTTTGTAGCAGTGGTTCGGGGCTTCTTGAACAGGCACAAGGCTGAAAATTATGTGGAACTGGTTGAGGCTCTGGTAAAGAACTAGGACAAAATGGGCTGCAGGATGTCCCTGAAAGTCCATATCCTTGATGCTTATCTTGATAAATTCAAGGAGAACATGGGAACATACTCAGAAGGGCAAGGCGAGCGTTCCACTAAGATATACTGGACTTTGAACGCCGTTACCAAGGAGCGTATAACCAAAACATGATGGGAGACCATATTTTGAGGCTGATACGTGAAAGCGATTTACATTACAGTCTCAAATCTCCAAAAACTACTCACTTCAAAACATTTTTGTATAACTTTAGTACAAATACATGTAAATCTTGATTCATATGTTGTTTTATTCAGACTTTATGTAAATGAAAATGTGCAAATTTGTCCGTTTTTACACAGAAAATAGGTTTATTTCTATATGTAGGTAACAAAACCAAAGTTTGAAGGTAATAATGGCCATTTTCTGTACTTTTACAACATAAGCAATTAAGAAATAACACATACTATCCAGGAACAAAATTTGTGTTACATTGTGTAAAATATAGACACACCTAACAATGAGAAACCAACTTATAGTAAGAATGCATGCCAGGATGGCTGGTATGGGTATTAACACTTTTACCAATAAAGTAAAGAACAAAGTTTTGATCTTCTGGGGTCAATGTATCTAATAATCACTGGTACTTCTCGTGAACCACCTCTAGTCTTTGTATCTAATAATCACTGGTACTTCTCGTGAACCACCTCTAGTCTTTGTATCTAATAATCACTGGTACTTCTCGTGAACCACCTCTAGTCTTTTAAACAGTTTACATACTGACAATAAGACACATCAAACATGGACATCATTCTCTGGTCAATGTATCTAATAATCACTGGTACTTCTCGTGAACCACCTCTAGTCTTTTAAACAGTTTACATACTGACAATAAGACACATCAAACATGGACATCATTCTCTGGTCAATGTATCTAATAATCACTGGTACTTCTCGTGAACCACCTCTAGTCTTTTAAACAGTTTACATACTGACAATAAGACACATCAAACATGGACATCATTCTCTGGTCAATGTATCTAATAATCACTGGTACTTCTCGTGAACCACCTCTAGTCTTTTAAACAGTTTACATACTGACAATAAGACACATCAAACATGGACATCATTCTCTGGTCAATGTATCTAATAATCACTGGTACTTCTCGTGAACCACCTCTAGTCTTTTAAACAGTTTACATACTGACAATAAGACACATCAAACATGGACATTCTCTGGTCAATGTATCTAATAATCACTGGTACTTCTCGTGAACCACCTCTAGTCTTTTAAACAGTTTACATACTGACAATAAGACACATCAAACATGGACATCATTCTCTGGTCAATGTATCTAATAATCACTGGTACTTCTCGTGAACCACCTCTAGTCTTTTAAACAGTTTACATACTGACAATAAGACACATCAAACATGGACATCATTCTCTGGTCAATGTATCTAATAATCACTGGTACTTCTCGTGAACCACCTCTAGTCTTTTAAACAGTTTACATACTGACAATAAGACACATCAAACATGGACATCATTCTCTGGTCAATGTATCTAATAATCACTGGTACTTCTCGTGAACCACCTCTAGTCTTTAAACAGTTTACATACTGACAATAAGACACATCAAACATGGACATCATTCTCTGGTCAATGTATCTAATAATCACTGGTACTTCTCATGAACCACCTCTAGTCTTTTAAACAGTTTACATACTGACAATAAGACACATCAAACATGGACATCATTCTCTGGTCAATGTATCTAATAATCACTGGTACTTCTCGTGAACCACCTCTAGTCTTTTAAACAGTTTACATACTGACAATAAGACACATCAAACATGGACATCATTCTCTGGTCAATGTATCTAATAATCACTGGTACTTCTCGTGAACCACCTCTAGTCTTTTAAACAGTTTACATACTGACAATAAGACACATCAAACATGGACATCATTCTCTGGTCAATGTATCTAATAATCACTGGTACTTCTCGTGAACCACCTCTAGTCTTTTAAACAGTTTACATACTGACAATAAGACACATCAAACATGGACATCATTCTCTGGTCAATGTATCTAATAATCACTGGTACTTCTCGTGAACCACCTCTAGTCTTTTAAACAGTTTACATACTGACAATAAGACACATCAAACATGGACATCATTCTCTGGTCAATGTATCTAATAATCACTGGTACTTCTCGTGAACCACCTCTAGTCTTTTAAACAGTTTACATACTGACAATAAGACACATCAAACATGGACATCATTCTCTGGTCAATGTATCTAATAATCACTGGTACTTCTCGTGAACCACCTCTAGTCTTTTAAACAGTTTACATACTGACAATAAGACACATCAAACATGGACATCATTCTCTGGTCAATGTATCTAATAATCACTGGTACTTCTCGTGAACCACCTCTAGTCTTTTAAACAGTTTACATACTGACAATAAGACACATCAAACATGGACATCATTCTCTGGTCAATGTATCTAATAATCACTGGTACTTCTCGTGAACCACCTCTAGTCTTTTAAACAGTTTACATACTGACAATAAGACACATCAAACATGGACATCATTCTCTGGTCAATGTATCTAATAATCACTGGTACTTCTCGTGAACCACCTCTAGTCTTTTAAACAGTTTACATACTGACAATAAGACACATCAAACATGGACATCATTCTCTGGTCAATGTATCTAATAATCACTGGTACTTCTCGTGAACCACCTCTAGTCTTTTAAACAGTTTACATACTGACAATAAGACACATCAAACATGGACATCATTCTCTGGTCAATGTATCTAATAATCACTGGTACTTCTCGTGAACCACCTCTAGTCTTTTAAACAGTTTACATACTGACAATAAGACACATCAAACATGGACATCATCTCTGGTCAATGTATCTAATAATCACTGGTACTTCTCGTGAACCACCTCTAGTCTTTTAAACAGTTTACATACTGACAATAAGACACATCAAACATGGACATCATTCTCTGGTCAATGTATCTAATAATCACTGGTACTTCTCGTGAACCACCTCTAGTCTTTTAAACAGTTTACATACTGACAATAAGACACATCAAACATGGACATCATTCTCTGGTCAATGTATCTAATAATCACTGGTACTTCTCGTGAACCACCTCTAGTCTTTTAAACAGTTTACATACTGACAATAAGACACATCAAACATGGACATCATTCTCTGGTCAATGTATCTAATAATCACTGGTACTTCTCGTGAACCACCTCTAGTCTTTTAAACAGTTTACATACTGACAATAAGACACATCAAACATGGACATCATTCTCTGGTCAATGTATCTAATAATCACTGGTACTTCTCGTGAACCACCTCTAGTCTTTTAAACAGTTTACATACTGACAATAAGACACATCAAACATGGACATCATTCTCTGGTCAATGTATCTAATAATCACTGGTACTTCTCGTGAACCACCTCTAGTCTTTTAAACAGTTTACATACTGACAATAAGACACATCAAACATGGACATCATCTCTGGTCAATGTATCTAATAATCACTGGTACTTCTCGTGAACCACCTCTAGTCTTTTAAACAGTTTACATACTGACAATAAGACACATCAAACATGGACATCATTCTCTGGTCAATGTATCTAATAATCACTGGTACTTCTCGTGAACCACCTCTAGTCTTTTAAACAGTTTACATACTGACAATAAGACACATCAAACATGGACATCATTCTCTGGTCAATGTATCTAATAATCACTGGTACTTCTCGTGAACCACCTCTAGTCTTTTAAACAGTTTACATACTGACAATAAGACACATCAAACATGGACATCATTCTCTGGTCAATGTATCTAATAATCACTGGTACTTCTCGTGAACCACCTCTAGTCTTTTAAACAGTTTACATACTGACAATAAGACACATCAAACATGGACATCATTCTCTGGTCAATGTATCTAATAATCACTGGTACTTCTCGTGAACCACCTCTAGTCTTTTAAACAGTTTACATACTGAGAATAAGACACATCAAACATGTACATCATTCTCTTGTCTTGTTGTCCTGTACATCTGGGAATATTCTTAGATACATTCACCTAATAAAAACGTTCTCTACTTTTGTAGTAAAAGTGGTAATACCCATATCGACCATCCTGACATACATTTTTACTTCAGTTCGTTTCTCGTTGTTACGAGTGTGTTCCTTTCTTATTGCCGGCGTGTTTTGTTACTTTTAGGTTGATATAGTATATACTATTATAAAAAAATATTCATAACTGTTGTCAATACGTTCTACTGTAGACTTAACTCTATATCCTGGTTATACATTTTAGGAACTTCATATCACATAACTGTTGTCAATACGTTCTACTGTAGACTTAACTCTATATCCTGGTTATACATTTTAGGAACTTCATATCACATAACTGTTGTCAATACGTTCTACTGTAGACTGAGCTATATGTCCTGGTTATACAGTGTAGGAACTTCATATCACATAACTGTTGTCAATACGTTCTACTGTAGACTTAGCTCTATGTCCTGGTTATACAGTGTAGGAACTTTATATCACATAACTGTTGTCAATACGTTCTACTGTAGACTGAGCTATATGTCCTGGTTATACAGTGTAGGAACTTCATATCACATAACTGTTGTCAATACGTTCTACTGTAGACTGAGCTATATGTCCTGGTTAGACAGTGTAGGAACTTCATATCACATAACTGTTGTCAATACGTTCTACTGTAGACTGAGCTATATGTCCTGGTTATACAGTGTAGGAACTTTATATCACATAACTGTTGTCAATACGTTCTACTGTAGACTGAGCTATATGTCCTAGTTATACAGTGTAGGAACTTCATATCACATAACAATTGTCAATACGTTCTACTGTAGACTGAGCTATATGTCCTGGTTATACAGTGTAGGAACTTCATATCACATAACTGTTGTCAATACGTTCTACTGTAGACTGAGCTATATGTCCTGGTTATACAGTGTAGGAACTTCATATCACATAACTGTTGTCAATACGTTCTACTGTAGACTGAGCTATATGTCCTGGTTAGACAGTGTAGGAACTTCATATCACATAACTGTTGTCAATACGTTCTACTGTAGACTGAGCTATATGTCCTGGTTAGACAGTGTAGGAACTTCATATCACATAACTGTTGTCAATACGTTCTACTGTAGACTGAGCTATATGTCCTGGTTATACAGTGTAGGAACTTCATATCACATAACTGTTGTCAATACGTTCTACTGTAGACTGAGCTATATGTCCTGGTTATACAGTGTAGGAACTTCATATCACATAACAATTGTCAATACGTTCTACTGTAGACTTAGCTCTATATCCTGGTTATACAGTGTAGGAACTTCATATCACATAACAATTGTCAATACGTTCTACTGTAGACTTAGCTCTATATCCTGGTTATACAGTGTAGGAACTTCATATCACATAACTGTTGTCAATACGTTCTACTGTAGACTTAGCTCTATATCCTGGTTATACAGTGTAGGAACTTCATATCACATAACTGTTGTCAATACGTTCTACTGTAGACTTAGCTCTATATCCTGGTTATACAGTGTAGGAACTTCATATCACATAACTGTTGTCAATACGTTCTACTGTAGACTTAGCTCTATATCCTGGTTATACAGTGTAGGAACTTCATATCACATAACTGTTGTCAATACGTTCTACTGTAGACTTAGCTCTATATCCTGGTTATACAGTGTAGGAACTTCATATCACATAACTGTTGTCAATACGTTCTACTGTAGACTTAGCTCTATATCCTGGTTATACAGTGTAGGAACTTCATATCACATAACAATTGTCAATACGTTCTACTGTAGACTTAGCTCTATATCCTGGTTATACAGTGTAGGAACTTCATATCACATAACTGTTGTCAATACGTTCTACTGTAGACTTAGCTCTATATCCTGGTTATACAGTGTAGGAACTTCATATCACATAACAATTGTCAATACGTTCTACTGTAGACTTAGCTCTATATCCTGGTTATACAGTGTAGGAACTTCATATCACATAACTGTTGTCAATACGTTCTACTGTAGACTTAGCTCTATATCCTGGTTATACAGTGTAGGAACTTCATATCACATAACTGTTGTCAATACGTTCTACTGTAGACTGAGCTATATGTCCTGGTTAGACAGTGTAGGAATTTCTTATCACATAACAATTGTCAATACGTTCTACTGTAGACTGAGCTATATGTCCTGGTTATACAGTGTAGGAACTTCATATCACATAACTGTTGTCAATACGTTCTACTGTAGACTGAGCTATATGTCCTGGTTATACAGTGTAGGAACTTCATATCACATAACAATTGTCAATACGTTCTACTGTAGACTTAGTTATATGTCCTGGTTATACAGTGTAGGAACTTCATATCACATAACTGTTGTCAATATGTTCTACTGTAGACTGAGCTATATCTCCTGGTTATACAGTGTAGGAACTTCATATCACCTAACTATTGTCAACACAAATTAAAGTTTACTACTGTCATAGTTTAAAATCAGTATTGTTCTATATTAAAAACCTGTGACCATTATAATGTGGTCATATAATTATAATGTGTTATGATAATTATTATAACATTTCTTTATATTCTTCATGTTATAAAGACTTCATTTTCATATAATGTTAAATCCATCTTCTGTCTCTTACTCAGCTGGAGAGTTCGTGTTTTTTTCATTAACTTTCTTCCTCTATACTCGGCTCGTGAGAGGGATCTTTGTGACACGGTCGAATAGAACTAGCAACGTGTTCTCTATCTGGGGTGCCACGACCAGTTTTCTAGATACGATTCAGTTAGGTGCTTTTTCCACTAGCAGCTTGTGGACCACCGTGTTCTCTATCTGGGGTGCCACGACCAGTTTTCTAGATACGTTTCAGTTAGGTGTTTTTTCCACTAGCAGCTTGTGGACCACCGTGTTCTCTATCTGGGGTGCCACGACCAGTTTTCTAGATACGTTTCAGTTAGGTGCTTTTTCCACTAGCAGCTTGTGGACCACCGTGTTCTCTATCTGGGGTGCCACGACCAGTTTTCTAGATACGTTTCAGTTAGGTGCTTTTTCCACTAGCAGCTTGTGGACCACCGTGTTCTCTATCTGGGGTGCCACGACCAGTTTTCTAGATACGATTCAGTTAGGTGCTTTTCCACTAGCAGCTTGTGGACCACCGTGTTCTCTATCTGGGGTACCACGACCAGTTTTCTGGATACGATTCAGTTAGGTGCTTTTTCCACTAGCAGCTTGTGGACCACCGTGTTCTCTATCTGGGGTGCCACGACCAGTTTTCTAAATACGATTCAGTTAGGTGCTTTTTCCACCTTCATACTTGTGTGTCAGTCTTACCTCGCCGACTTTTAACACCCTGGTATGGATGACCTAACCTTTTCTGGCCAATAATGTTATTTACGTCACGGAAATTCATGTCCACAAGCTTCACTTCTTTCTCATATCATTATGTTTCCTTACAAAAAGTTAAAATCTTCGAACTTCAAAAATTCATACGTGTAGCACTGAACCGTTAAATTTAGTACGTAGCCTGTTGAGCTACGTACTGCAGATACGGCGATATAATGAATCAGGCTCCACACTTATAAACATGGCCAACAATCTATATACTTATGCGACACATTTTCCGATGACAATAAGAGAAGCCTCGAACCAGGAATAAACGTATATGTACGTGAATCGTTCGTCTATCACTTCTTCTCTAGTGGACTGGATAGCAAATAAACCGAAAGTAATATTATGTGTACTTGTCAATCCAAACAGTGATTTTTTTATGTGTATTCGCTAAATGTGTAGTTCAGAAGTGGGTTCTTCATTATGTTTAAGTTTTGAATGAAAACGATAGTTTGATTTTTTGTCACTTTATCCATCGATATCTGTCTATCAGAATCTGAAACGTTTAATCTTGGATGAGAATCACAACAGTTTATAAAAACCGACATTAACATGGACTAATCTACACTTATATCTTCATTATTACGTCACGTCCGCCAGGATTAAGTTCTGGATTTCTCATGTTTCGATCTAGTATATCCAGTTTCTGAAGCATATTATGTAAGAGATTGAAGTTTGGCGCTCAATTTGAAACTGGAACAATCTGGATTAGACAACGTTTATATCACAGAAAATCAAACAGTCTGAGTGAAAAACGTGGAACGTTGAAAGATATAAAGCTAGGCAAATCATGGCCTTGTTTAGGATTATTACGAAGACAGTTATTGAAAATAGTCGTATGTGTCTCTCAATGTATAGGACTGTTCTATAGGACAGATGTTTATGTATAAGACTGTTGTACTGGACAGATGTTTCTCTGTTTAGGATTGTTCTGTAGTTCAGATGTTTGTGTATAAGATTGTTCTATAGGAAATATGTTTCTCTGTATTTTGGATTGTTTTATAGGAGAGATTTTTGTGTACAGGATTGTTCTTTAGGACAGATGTTTCTGTGCATAGGATTGTTCCATACGATACATGATTTTCTGTGTATAGGATTGTTCTTTAGGAAAAATGTTTCTCTGTGTACAGGATTGTTATATAGGACGTGTTTCTCTGTGTATAGGATTGTTCTATGGGACAGATGTTTGTGTATAGGATTGTTCTATAGGACGTGTTTCTCTGTGTATAGGATTGTTCTATGGGACATGCTTGTGTATAGGATTGTTCTATAGGACGTGTTTCTCTATGTATAGGATTGTTTTATAGGACATTTTTCTATGTATAGGATTGTTCTATACCATAGATGTTTCTCTGTGTATAAAATTGTTCTACAGGAAATATGTTTCTCTGTATTTTGGATTGTTTTATAGGACAGATTTTTGTGTATAGGATTGTTCTATACGATAAATGTTTCTCTGTATATAAGATTGTTCTATACGAGAAATGTTTCTCTGTGTATAGGATTGTTCTACAGGAAATATGTTTCTCTGTATTTTGGATTGTTTTATAGGACAGATTTTTGTGTATAGGTTTGTTCTTTAGGACAGATGTTTCTGTGTATAGGATTGTTCTATAGGACAAATGTTTCTGTGTATAGGATTGTTCTGTAGGACGTGTTTCTCTGTGTATAGAATTGTTCTACAGGAAATATGTTTCTCTGTATTTTGGATTGTTTTATAGGACAGATATTTGTGTATAGGATTGTTCTATACGATAAATGTTTCTCTGTATATAAGATTGTTCTATACGAGAATGTTTCTCTGTGTATAGGATTGTTCTACAGGAAATATGTTTCTCTGTATTTTGGATTGTTTTATAGGACAGATTTTTGTGTATAGGATTGTTCTTTAGGACAGATGTTTCTGTGTATAGGATTGTTCTATAGGACAAATGTTTCTGTGTATAGGATTGTTCTGTAGGAAAAATGTTTCTCTGTGTACAGGATTGTTATATAAAACGTGTTTCTCTGTGTATAGGGTTGTTATATAGGACGTGTTTCTCTGTGTATAGGATTGTTCTATGGGACAGATGTTTGTGTATAGGATTGTTCTATAGGACGTGTTTCTCTGTGTATAGGATTGTTCTATAGGACATTTTTCTATGTATAGGATTGTTCTATACCATAGATGTTTCTCTGTGTATTGGATTGTTCTACAGGAAATATGTTTCTCTGTATTTTGGATTGTTTTATAGGACAGATTTTTTTGTATAGGATTGTTCTTTAGGACAGATGTTTCTGTGTATAGGATTGTTCTATAGGACAAATGTTTCTGTGTATAGGATTGTTCTGTAGGAAAAATGTTTCTGTGTATAGGATTGTTCTGTAGGAAAATGTTTCTGTGTATAGGATTGTTCTGTAGGAAAAATGTTTCTGTGTATAGGATTGTTCTGTAGGAAAAATGTTTCTGTGTATAGGATTGTTCTGTAGGACGTGTTTCTCTGTGTATAGAATTGTTCTACAGGAAATATGTTTCTTTGTATTTTGGATTGTTTTATAGGACAGATGTTTGTGTATAGGATTGTTCTATAGGACAAATGTTTCTGTGTATAGGATTGTTCTGTAGGAAAAATGTTTCTCTGTGTACAGGATTGTTATATAGGACGTGTTTCTCTGTGTACAGGATTGTTATATAGGACGTGTTTCTCTGTGTATAGGATTGTCCTATAGGACAGATGTTTCTGTGTGTAAAAAGGATTGTTCTATAGGACGTGTTTCTCTGTGTATAGGATTGTTCTATAGGACGTGTTTCTCTGTGTATAGGATTGTCCTATAGGACAGATGTTTCTGTGTGTATAGGATTGTCCTATAGGACAGATGTTTCTGTGTGTATAGGATTGTCCTATAGGACAGATGTTTCTGTGTGCATAGGATTGGTATTTAGGATAGGTGTTCTTCAGAATGAATTTTTCTGTACGTATCGGATTAGTGTCTGGTATGGATTTTAACGTATTTATGAACATACCGTTAGCGTCATCCATCAGTCTTTCCAAACGAGTTAACTCCTTCGTAGTGACGACACAGGCACGTGCTGTCCGAACTGCCTTCAGGCTAAAAGGAAAAGTTAGCTTCTTTACGATTCATCTGATATTGTCTCCCTTAATAAACTGTCAGTGTCTTGTCACATTACAATTGTGTAAGACGATTACTTAAAGGGAAGTAACCACATCTGACAAATTCAGATTTCTTTGTTAATAATGTAAAAAAACAAGGAGCGAACTTAAGTTGACGTATACTTAGTCGCCTAAAAAACACCGGTGAAAAGAAATTGGTGTGCCATCTCTATAACACTATTTTACAAACCGTCACAGCGACAAAATAATTATTATCAAATGACATTTATTGAGCAAATTAGAAGCTAACGAAAAGTATAGTTTCACTTCAGAGAAACGTCTAAGACTTGTCATTCAAGTACGGTCCCTTATCCATTAAATTTCTGCTTGGACGTGTCTTATTAGTACACATCTCTCACGTTCCATGTTATTAAAATAGGATCTATAACGCACGAGCAAAGGATCTGTGAATAAAAAACATTTCACGATCGAATTTTTTATTTACTCTGTATGCTTTCTTTGTAATTTTGCAAAATACACTAAACATAAACCTCCAATTAATAAAACCACGTGACAAAAACATTCTGTAATGTTAGATGTCATTCTATTTCTGTAACGTATTATTGGCAGTAGAGAATAGTTTAAAGTAAACGAAACCAAGCACATTAAAACTCAAACTAAAATGCTCAGTAACCAAGCAGCTTTAACATACGTTCTGCTACGTCACACTTGATGTAAAGAACTATACAGGTTCTTGTTACGTCACACTTGATATTTTGATGTAAAGAACTATACAGGTTCTTGTTACGTCACACTTGATACTTTGATGTAAAGAACTATACAGGTTCTTGTTACGTCACACTTGATACTTTGATGTAAAGAACTATACAGGTTCTTGTTACGTCACACTTGATACTTGATGTAAAGAACTATACAGGTTCATGTTACGTCACACTTGATACTTTGATGTAAAGAACTATACAGGTTCTTGTTTCGTCACACTTGATACTTTGATGTAAAGAACTATACAGGTTCATGTTACGTCACACTTGATACTTTGATGTAAAGAACTATACAGGCTCTTGTTAGGTCACACTTGATACTTTGCTATAAAGAACTATACAGGCTCTTGTTTCGTCACACTTGATACTTTGATTTTAAGGACAATTCATGTTCTTGTTTCGTCACACTTGATACTTTGATATAAAGGACAATTCAGGTTCTTGTTTCGTCTCAGTTGATACTTGATGTAAAGAACTATTCAGGTAAGAACTGTTACGTCTGAGTTGTTACGTGATGAAAAGTACTTTTCTAGTTAAATGTAGCATATTGTCTGGTTCTATGTGGTTGATATTTGACCTCAGTTTATGAATGAGCAAGTTGACTCTTACTTAGACGTTACGATAAATCGTTGTCGTAGTGCAACTCAGTTGGAGATTCTTTGTGTTTCACACGAGTTAATCAGTATGTCCGTAATGACATTAAGAACAGTTACACATTTGATGGCTTTACTGCAGGTCTCTACAAATATGTATAAAAGTTGTAGATGACACTTTGGTTTAAAATCCACCTCAGATATGTTGGAGGACGTACATTAGTATAGTTCTTAACAGTAACCACGCGTGGCAAGTTAATAACAGCAGATACGTCGGTAGAGTTTACTAAAACTACGTTGTGTCAATAACGTAAAGAGGAAACTTTGTTTTTTGTGATGGAAACTTCGTTAGTTCGAGATATTTTATACGCTCGATAGAAAAAAGTTTCAAGTTTCATTTAAAGACATCTGGTACAGATTTTGTAAGTTTAAAAGTACAGCAAATGTTATTCTATGGGGATCTTTAGGTTGGAAATGTTCGTTATGGTTATAAATCAGTGTTAAGAAATAAAGGTTATTACGATATTGTTGGTTGTATTCAGTGAATTTATATTGTTTTCTCTTTTGTTAAAGTTCCAAGAAACAGATATTCTAGACATGGTAAACGTGTCATCCACACACTTGGGGTATTAAGGGATTGCTAGCTGCTTTCCGACAATCAATTTTCATGACGACACAGAAAGAGACGACCAGAAATCAGTGTGAATACATATAATTAAGTTTAATCATGTAGATCTTTCTAAATTTAAGCGTGACTACGTATGATTCTTAAGTCTGGCCACGTAATTCTTAAGTTTTATAACTCAGCTTTCATTCGCTGTTATTAGATCGGTTTTATTCAGTTATTAGAGTAATTTCGTTTATTGTTATGCCATATTTTTCTCTGTGTTATTGCATTGGTTTTGTTCACTGTTATCACAAGTTAGATTAAGTTTTCTTACGTGTTTTGCTTATTGTTATCACATCGGTTTCGTTCGTTCGGTTATACCCTAAGACAATGAATCTGTTTATATTCCTCAGAAACTTTATTAAAATGAAACACAGATATGTTTATCTTAGAAACTTTTCAATGGAGGAAGTTCTCTCCAATCTTTTTATGTGTAAAAAGAGAACCTTATAAAATTTTCATATTCTATTGTTTGTCACCTTTGTGCTCTTTTAACTTTACCAAAATATTTCGTTAGGTAGCTGTTACAATGTATTCTATTAGACAGTTCCTTCACAAATATACGACACCAATGTGTTTTTTCTCAATGAAAATCTACAGTACTGTTTTGAATGTTTTGTTACAGTTGAACGTTTTGTAGTACTACTACAGTGATGTGTTAGTAGTTTAAATGTTACCATGATGTCTTGTTACATGTTTCGTTCACAACAAAGTATTACCACAGTGATGTATTGATAGGTCATTAAATGTTACCAGGGTGTCTTGTTAGACTTTTGTTTACAACAAAGTATTAAAACAGTGATATATTGATAGTTCATTAAATGTTACCAGAGCGTCTTATTAGACGTTTCGTTCACATATTACCACAGTGATGTATTGATAGGTCATTAAATGTTACCAGGGTGTCTTGTTAGACGTTTGTTCACAACAAAGTATTACCACAGTGATATATTGATAGTTCATTAAATGTTACCAGAGCGTCTTATTAGACGTTTCGTTCACATATTACCACAGTGATGTATTGATAGGTCATTAAATGTTACCAGGGTGTCTTGTTAGACGTTTCGTTCACAACAAAGTATTACCACAGTGATGTATTGATAGGTCATTAAATGTTACCAGGGTGTCTTGTTAGACGTTTCGTTCACAACAAAGTATTACCACAGTGATATATTGATAGTTCATTAAATGTTACCAGAGCGTCTTATTAGACGTTTCGTTCACATATTACCACAGTGATGTATTGATAGGTCATTAAATGTTACCAGGGTGTCTTGTTAGACGTTTCGTTCACAACAAAGTATTACCACAGTGATGTATTGATAGTTCATTAAATGTTACCAGGGTGTCTTGTTTGACGTTTCGTTCACAACAAAGTATTACCATAGTGATGTATTGACAGTTCATTAAATGTTACCAGGGTGTCTTGTTAGACGTTTCGTTCACAACAAAGTATTACCACAGTGATGTATTACTAGTTCATTAAATGTTACCAGTGTCTTGCCAAACGTTTCGTTCACAAATAAATGTTAGTATCATGTTATGATAAACGTTTCGTTCTCAAGGTATTAACAAGACGCGCAATTGGCCAGTGGTAGCACCAAAATTGTAGAAATTGGTTTTGGTCGTTTTAAAAATATTCCACAGTCTGATTTAATAAAAACGATCAGAAATCTGAAACTATTAATTAGCATTACTCTTATCTACAGATGATTGTAGTGTTTTATTTTACGTGTTGAAATATTATTTTGTTCCTTTAAAACTTTTCTAAGTTCTATAACACTAAAGTAAACGACAGTTTATATATGTACTTACCAAGATTTCCACAATCAGAGAGCAAAGAGAAACTCAGAGTTTGTTCACAAATCAAAACGAAAACTTGGGATGGTCTCTAGCAGAGAATAGTGCACCTCTTACCCATTCAATAACGACAAGTCTTTGTCCTTGCACACATACTGTCCTCACTCACTACAAGATGTGGCATTTCTCGTTCATTCCCGCGTTTTTAAGAGATAACTATAATGGTCACCAAAAGAGGGCGTCTGTACAATAGAAATGAAATTGTGTCTTTAGTCGTGGTTCTATTTGTGTTATTTGTCAAATAAAATCTGGTGTTATGGATAGCTAAGTCAAAAGACTTAGTTGTGCATAACTGTTTAACTCTAAAGTACCACAAAATATAACGAAAGAAATATATATTGCTCACCTTAAAATGAGAAATGTCTTTAAGTTGAAAGAACAAAACCTTTATAAAGTATTGAGTTAAGTGTTTACGGAGTTTTATAAAACAAATTAGATTAACAGCAATTCTATTAAACGGGTTAACAGTCTTGCTAACCTATAAATCCCGATATGTGTGATTATACTCCCAGTCTAAAGTCGTAGAATGGTAGTTATCTTCAAAAGGTTGGAATGTTAAGATAAAATAAGAATCTTGTCTTTTGTTACAGAAATCAATTAATAAGTACTAAGATTTCTTTCCTTTAAAATTAGCTACTCTCACGGCCCTAGAACAACGTTATCGGTTCAGAATGTCTCAAAGCCTTACGTTTCTTTTGTGAACATTGGTAGAAGAGGATGTTTGCTGAAAGGATTTGTAGAGTAAGCGAATAATTTTATCTCAAAACTCTAATTCTTTATACTCTAAGTGTACTTTCCAAAGCTTGGACTGAAACACAATTCAGCATTATTATGATGAAAAAACGGACAACGTAAGGTGAGAACTTTTTCATATAGCCTCAATCCCATCGTGTTTCATTAAAATTGTTTCATGTTAGTTATAGTTTCGGTAACAATATTCTGTGTTGATTTTATTTCAACAATAATATAAAAGACTTTAACAGACTCAGTAACAGAACAAAAGTGTTGTTTTAATTCTACTACCAACAACAACAATATTATATTTTTTGTTTTAATTCTGCTACTAACAACAACAATATTATATTTTTTGTTTTAATTCTACCACTAACAACAACAATATTATATTTTGTGTTTTGATTCTACTACTAACAACAACAATGTTATATTTTTTGTTTTAATTCTACTACTAACAACAACAATATTGTATCTTTTGTTTTAATTCTACTACTAACGACAACAATATTGTATCTTTTGTTTTAATTCTACTACTAACGACAACAATATTATATTTTTTGTTTTAATTCTACTACTAACAACAATATTATATTTTTTGTTTTAATTCTACTACTAACAACAACAATATTATATTTTTTGTTTTAATTCTACTACTAACAACAATATTATATTTTTTGTTTTAATTCTGCTTCTAACAACAACAATATTGTATCTTTTGTTTTAATTCTACTACTAACGACAACAATATTATATTTTTTGTTATAATTCTACTACTAACAACAACAATATTATATTTTTTGTTTTAATTCTACCACTAACAACAACAATATTATATTTTTTGTTTTAATTCTACTACTAACAACAACAATATTATATTTTTTGTTTTAATTCTACTACTAACAACAATATTATAATTTTTGTTTTAATTCTACTACTAACAACAATATTATATTTTTTGTCTTAATTCTGCTACTAACAACAACAATATTGTATCTTTTGTTTTAATTCTGCTACTAACAACAACAATATTGTACCTTTTGTTTTAATTCTACTACTAACAACAACAATATTATATTTTTTGTTTTAATTCTACTACCAACAACAACAATATTATGTTTTTGTTGCACCAAAAAGTTCTCATGTTATATATAATTCCACCAACAATATATTGTGTTAATCGTGGTTTCGGCAACAGTAATAGTTATATTTCTAACACAATTTATTGTACAAGTTTATTTCTAATAACAATATATTGTAACAGTTCTAACCTTTGCAATAACGTTTCGCATTACTTTATATCCATTAATGAAATATTACTTTAGATATAGTTTTATAAACAACCTGTACTAGTAATTATATACAACAAATATTGTAAAGGTTCTAATTTCAAGAACCAAACAGTGAAATAATTCTAGTAACAGTGAGAGTATGTCGTCTTATTTTGTCTTTTTCTCTCTAATAACAGCATTTGGTATTATTTCTGGTCTCGTAAACATTACAGTATATAAAGTTTAGTGACAGAACAATATATTTAAATCATTTTGAAACACGAAGTGTTATAGTAATGTCAGTTAAACCAACACCATCACATGAAGCTGGTCTCCCATAGAATTTATGTACTCACATTTCGGACTCAAATGACACAAAGCGAACTAAAATACAACATACACAAACACTGTATGCAACATACTGGTACTGTTAATAACACAAACACTGTATACAACATACTGGTAACATTAATAACACAAACACTGTACAGCATACTGGTACTGTTAATAACACAAGCACTGTGTACAACATACTGTTACTGTTAATAACACAAACACTGTGTACAGCATACTGGTAACGTTAATAACACAAGCACTGTGTACAACATACTGTTACTGTTAATAACACAAACACTGTGTACAGCATACTGGTAACGTTAATAACACAAACACTGTATACAACATACTGGTACTGTTAATAACACAAGCACTGTGTACAACATACTGGTACTGTTAATAACACAAGCACTGTGTACAGCATACTGGTACTGTTAATAACACAAGCACTGTGTACAGCATACTGGTACTGTTAATAACACAAGCACTGTATGCAACATACTGGTACTGTTAATAACACAAGCACTGTGTACAACATACTGTTACTGTTAGTAACACAAACACAATACAGCATACTGTTACTGTTAATAACACAAGCACTGTGTACAACATACTGGTACTGTTAATAACCACAAGCTAACTGTGTACAGCATACTGGTACTGTTAATAACCACGCGCTGTATGCAGCATGCTGGTACTGATTAATA
This sequence comes from Tachypleus tridentatus, assembly GCF_004210375.1. Classification (NCBI taxonomy): domain Eukaryota; kingdom Metazoa; phylum Arthropoda; class Merostomata; order Xiphosura; family Limulidae; genus Tachypleus; species Tachypleus tridentatus. The sequence goes on from NC_134827.1 coordinate 115,994,420, forward strand.
ACACAAAGCACTGTTGTACAGCATACTGGTGCTGTTAATAACACAAGCGCTGTATGCAACATACTGGTACTGTTAATAATCACCTAGCGCTGTGTACAACATACTGTTACTGTTAATAACACAAGCTGCATATTACGACATGCTGGTTGCTGTTAATAACACAAGCACTGTGTACAGCATACTGGTGCTGTTAATAACACAAGCACTGTCGTGCAACATACTGGTGCTGTTAATAACACAAGCACTGTGTACAACATACTGTTACTGTTAATAACACAAGCACTGTGTACAACATACTGTTACTGTTAATAACACAAGCACTGTGTACAGCATACTGGTACTTGTTAATAACACAAGCACCTGTGTACAGCATACTGGTACCGTTAAGAATACAAACGCTGTATACAACATACTGGTTGCTGTTAATAACACAAGCACTGTGTACAACATACTGGTACTGTTAATAACACAAGCACTGTGTACAACATACTGGTACTGTTAATAACACAAGCACTGTGTACAACATACTGGTACTGTTAATAACACAAGCACTGTGTACAGCATACTGGTACTGTTAATAACACAAGCACTGTATGCAACATACTGGTACTGTTAATAACACAAGCACTGTGTACAACATACTGTTACTGTTAATAACACAAGCACTGTGTACAACATACTGTTACTGTTAATAACACAAGCACTGTGTACAGCATACTGGTACTGTTAATAACACAAGCACTGTGTACAACATACTGTTACTGTTAATAACACAAGCACTGTGTACAACATACTGGTACTGTTAATAACACAAGCACTGTGTACAACATACTGTTACTGTTAATAACACAAGCACTGTGTACAACATACTGTTACTGTTAATAACACAAGCACTGTGTACAACATACTGTTACTGTTAATAACACAAGCACTGTGTACAGCATACTGGTACTGTTAATAACACAAGCACTGTATACAACATACTGGTACTGTTAATAACACAAGCACTGTGTACAGCATACTGGTACTGTTAATAATACAAACACTGTATACAACATACTGGTACTGTTAATAATACAAACACTGTATACAGCATACTGGTACTGTTAATAACACAAGCACTGTGTACAACATACTGTTACTGTTAATAACACAAGCACTGTGTACAACATACTGTTACTGTTAATAACACAAGCACTGTGTAGAACATACTGTTACTGTTAATAACACAAGCACTGTGTACAACATACTGGTACTGTTAATAATACAAACACTGTATACAACATACTGGTACTGTTAATAACACAAACACTGTATACTGGTAGTAATTATTTCTAATGGTAAACGCACTGACAAAAGTGAATTAGTACAACAGAATTGTCTGCTATTCTTGAATTATTTCAAATCATTTGTCTTTCAGTGAGTTTTAAAAAATCCGAGATATATTGTGAGGTAAAGTTATGTACAATAAAACTTACTGTACATTTAAGTTACGTCTTAAAACATACGTCAATAATAAAAATAAAGATGTAATATTGAAAAACTTTGAAAAGTTTTATGATGCCTAATTCGAATTTCATTTTTGTTTATTTGCTATAAATTCATAACAGACCAATCGACTTCGTAAAATCGATGTTGGCGTCCTAACACGCCCAACAGAAACATTGTACAAGTTTCTAGTCGATAGCACTCTAATACGACCTCGCGTGATCTAAGTTATGATTGTTGCAGTTTGTAAGATATGTGGTTACCTGTAACATCAAGAGTACCATCTGACTAACCTACAAAAAACAATTGTGTATAAAGACCTGTATTACTGTCTCCCATCTTCTACACTCTCACAATATATATATGTGGAAGGTAATTCACAGGTACCTCTCGTTAAAGCCAGATCGCACAAGCTAGCTATTAAATATTAGAAAAAGTCAACAAATCAGAACTATTTAACTTCACTTGCCCCTTGAATAGCAGCTTTCCCTTGAACTTAGATAAAAGATGAATTTCATACAAGACAATAATGAACAATAACAGTGCTAGTGGCGGGTCTTACCAAATATGTTTTTATAGATCTTTGCCGTGGTACTTGGTCTTACAGATCCCTGTTTGGTACTAAGATTTACAAATCCCTGCCGTGGTACTTGGGTTTTCAGATCCCTATTTGGTATTTGTGTTTACAAATCCCTGCCATGATACTTGGGTTTGCAGATCCCTGTTTGTTATTTGTGTTTACAAATCCCTGCCATGATACTTGGGTTTACAGATCCCTGTTTGTTATTTGTGTTTACAAATCCCTGCCATGATACTTGGGTTTGCAGATCCCTGTGTGTTATTTGTGTTTACAAATCCCTGCCATGATACTCGGGTTTAAAGATCCATGTTTGGTATTTGTGTTTACAAATCCCTGCCATGATACTCGGGTTCGCAGATCCCTGTTTGTTATTTGTGTTTACAACTCCCTGCCATGATACTTGGGTTTGCAGATCCCTGTTTGTTATTTTTGTTTACAAATCCCTGCCATGATACTTGGGTTTGCAGATCCCTGTTTGTTATTTGTGTTTACAAATCCCTGCCATGATACTTGGGTTTGCAGATCCCTGTTTGTTATTTTGTTTACAAATCCCTGCCATGATACTTGGGTTTGCAGATCCCTGTGTGTTATTTGTGTTTACAAATCCCTGCCATGATACTTGGGTTTACAGATCCCTGTTTGTTATTTGTGTTTACAAATCCCTGCCATGATACTTGGGTTTGCAGATCCCTGTTTGTTATTTTTGTTTACAACTCCCTGCCATGATACTTGGGTTTGCAGATCCCTGTTTGTTATTTTTGTTTACAAATCCCTGCCATGATACTTGGGTTTGCAGATCCCTGTTTGTTATTTGTGTTTACAAATCCCTGCCATGATACTTGGGTTTGCAGATCCCTGTTTGTTATTTTGTTTACAAATCCCTGCCATGATACTTGGGTTTGCAGATCCCTGTGTGTTATTTGTGTTTACAAATCCCTGCCATGATACTTGGGTTTACAGATCCCTGTTTGTTATTTGTGTTTACAAATCCCTGCCATGATACTCGGGTTTGCAGATCCCTGTGTGTTATTTGTGCTTACAAATCCCTGCCATGATACTCGGGTTTAAAGATCCATGTTTGGTATTTGTGTTTACAAATCCCTGCCATGATACTCGGGTTTGCAGATCCCTGTTTGTTATTTGTGTTTACAAATCCCTGCCATGATACTTGGGTTTGCAGATCCCTGTTTGTTATTTGTGTTTACAAATCCCTGCCATGATACTTGGGTTTGCAGATCCCTGTTTGTTATTTGTGTTTACAAATCCCTGCCATGATACTTGAGTTTGCAGATCCCTGTTTGTTATTTGTGTTTACAAATCCCTGCCATGTTACTTGGGTTTGCAGATCCGTGTTTGTTATTTGTGTTTACAAATCCCTGCCATGATACTTGGGTTTGCAGATCCCTGTTTGTTATTTTTGTTTACAAATCCCTGCCATGATACTTGGGTTTGCAGATCCCTGTTTGTTATTTTTGTTTACAAATCCCTGCCATGTTACTTGGGTTTGCAGATCCCTGTTTGTTATTTGTGTTTACAAATCCCTGCCATGATACTCGGGTTTAAAGATCCCTGTTTGGTTCTTGGTAGATGACAAACATTTTTTGTACCACTTCTTCAGTTCATATTTCAATGTCATTTTAAGTAATTGATGACCAACTTCTGTGCGTAATCTATAACATAAACTTATATAATGAAGACCGGATATTTCGCTATAACAAATCCCTAAACATTATCGATAGCTTCGACAAAAATCGCAAGCTAGCCGAATTCACGTTCGTTCATTTTGTGTAGAAACTGTAGTGTTTTATCAGCTCATTCTATCGTGTTTCTTTAAGATCCCATATGTCTTAATGTACAATTTTATTTTTAGTTTCACAACAGTCTTTCTTCTTTATACCCTGAGCAGTTTTTTCACTTGACCAATTGGATTTTTCTTGTCCTGTAGATCCGGTAATTTGTCTGTTGGAAAAGACAAAGTGACGCCCAACAATTGATCTGATTGGAGAGATAGAAATGATAAAAATAAATAATATGCTACAGAAGAAATATGAATGTTAGGCCTAATACAAATAAATATTTATATGGCATTTAGAGAATTTATACTGAAATATGCTTTTATTAAACAGCTTCCGAGTAAAATAATTTATTTCAAGTAACCTCAGCTCTCACCAGGTGTCCTATCTGTATGAGGTTTGTGTTGAAATATGATTTTATTAAATAATTTCAAAGTAAACCCATATAGCTTCGGTCCATCTTAGTTGTCTGTTGGCTCAGCATGGCCAGGTGGTTAAGGCACTCGACTCAGACTCCTAGGGGCGCGGGTTCGAATCCCCGTAATACCAAACATGTTCGCCCCTTCAGCTGTAAGGGCGTTATAATGTGTCAGTAAATCCTAATATTCCTTGGTAAAAGAGTAGCCCAAGAGTTGGCGGTGGGTGGTGAAGACTAGCTGCCTCCCCTTTAGTCTTACACTGCCAAATTAGGGACGGCTAGCGCAGGTAGCTCTCGTGTAGCTTTGCGTGAAATTCAAAAACAAACCATCTACGCTGTCATATTTACATAATTATATGAGTTATTCACTCGCTTTAAATAAAGGGCTGTTGTTTATATTTTCTTTATAATTTTGTCTATTTTAGAACAAAGCCACATTGATCTATCACTGTATCCACCATGAGGAATCAAATACCGGATGTTGGTTTTGTAACTCAGTGATGTTTCTGTTATATATAAAACTGTTCACTCTACTCCTAATTACATAATTTGAAAGGAGTAACTGACCATGGTATAGGATTTGGTTTGTTTTGGGGAGTGATGGGGTTGAAAGGTTGAGTGGGTAGGAACAAGAGACGTATATTGGAACATCAGTATAACAGAAAGATAATTAGAACCACAGCTTAATTAGATGAAGGATATGTTCGGATGACATGCAATTATATTACGTGTAATAAATGGATAAAAAAAGAAAGTTTGTTTGTTTTTTTAATTTCGCGCAAAGCTACTCGAGGGCTATCTGCGTTAGCCGTCCTTAAATTAGCAGTTTAAGACTAGAAAAAAGACAGCTAGTCATCAACACCCGCCGCCAACTCTTGGGCTACTCTTTTACCAACGAATAGTAGGAGTGACAGTCACACAACAATGCCCCCATGACTGAAAGGACGAGCATGTTTGGTGTGACGGGGACTCGAACCCGCGACCTTCAGATTGCGAGTCGAGTACCCATATCACTTCGCCATGTCTAGCCATACCAAGTTAGAGGGAAAGATACAACTATGTGGAAGATATAGAAAAGAACATACATGGCAAACAACAATCAGTCTTTCAGTGTAAAAACTCTAAACATTTCCTTCTTCTGTTATTATATTTTCAGGAATTGTTACTGGTTTGGTTTGTTTTTAATTGTTCCCCGATGGTACAGCGGTAAGTCTACGCATTTACGACTATAAAATAAGTGATTCGATACCCCTCGGTAGGCTGAGCAGATAGCCTGATGTGACTTTGCTATAAAAAACACATTGTTTTAAATTTCGCGCAAAGCTACACAAGGGATATCTGCGCTAGCCGTCCCTAATCTTGCAGTGTAAGTCTAGAGTGAAGCCAGCTATTCATCACCACCCACCGCCATCTCCTGGGCTACTTTTCACTAACGAGTAGTGAGATTGATCGTCACAATATAACGCCCCACGCCTCAAAGGGCGAGCACGTTTCGTGTGACGGGAATTCGAACCTGCGACTCTCGGATTACTAGACGTGTGCCTTAACCACCTGGCCATACCAGGCCAGTTGTTACTGAAAATCCACTAAGTAACATTTCAAAGTAGCGATATTCAAGTGACCAAGGCCAACAAATAACAGTATATAATTAAATAACAAATATAAAACACTAAAACGGGTTTAAGTCTGACTTCAGGACCACCATTAACTGATCCAATATCAAGATATGAAATTTGCTACGGTTGTCTGATCACCCTGAGAGTCAACTGTACATTGAGGAACTTTCAACGCGAAAATCCGGGACTATTTCCTCTCTTCGCTGGCAAACCGTTTCTCGTTCTCACCGTGTAACGTATGATGTTCTGTCTGCCTAAATATACGAACAACATATGGTATTCTATCTGAACGTATAACGTGTGGTGTTTTATCTGTCTGAACGTATAACGTATGGTGTTTTATCTGTCTGAACGTATAACGTGTGGTGCTTTATCTATATTTATCTGATCTTGTAACGTGTGTTATCTGTATTTTATCTATCTCAACGTATAATGTATGGTGTTTTATCTGTATTTTTCTATCTGAACGTGTAACGTAGTGTTCTATCTGTATTTTGTCTGTCTGAACGTACAACGTATGGTGTTTTATTGGTATTTTATCTGTCTAAACGTACAACGTGTGGTGTTCTATCTGTATTTTGTCTGTCTGAACGTACAACGTATGGTGTTTTATTGGTATTTTATCTGTCTAAACGTACAACGTGTGTTCTATCTGTATTTTGTCTGTCTGAACGTACAACGTATGGTGTTTTATTGGTATTTTATCTGTCTAAACGTACAACGTGTGGTGTTCTATCTGTATTTTGTCTGTCTGAACGCATTATGTATGGTGTTTTATCTGTATATGATCTATCTGAACATATAATATAAGGAATTTTACATGTATTTTATCTGTCTGACCATATAATGTGCAGTGTTTTACCTGTAATTGATCTATCTGAACGTATATCGTATTGTGTTTTTTCTGTATTTTGTGTATCTGAACGTATATTGTATGGTGTTTTTTTTGTATTTTGTGTATCTGAACGTGTAACGTAGAGTGTTCTATCTGTATTTTATCTGTCTAAACGTATAACGTATGGTGTTCTATCTGTATTTTGTCTGTCTGAACATGTAATGTAAGGTATTTTATCAATCGGAACGTATAACGTATGGTGTTCTATCTGTATTTTGTCTGTCTGAACATGTAATGTAATTAATTTTATCAATCGGAACGTATAACGTATGGTGTTTTACCTGTCTGAACATATAATGTAAGGTATTTTACATGTATTTTATCTGTCTGAACATATAATGTAAGGTATTTTACATGTATTTTATCTGTCTGACCATATAATGTGTAGTGTTTTACCTGTAATTCATCTATCTGAACGTATATCGTATTGTGTTTTTTCTGTATTTTGTGTATCTGAACGTATATCGTATGGTGTTTTTTTTTGTATTTTGTGTATCTGAACGTGTAACGTAGAGTGTTCTATCTGTGTTTTATCTACTTGAACGTATAACGTATGGTGTTTTATCTGTATTTTACCTGTCTGAACATATAATGTAAGGTATTTTATCAGTATTTTATCAATCGGAACGTATAACGTATGGTGTTTTATCTGTACTTATCTGTCTGAACGAATAATGTACTTTTTATAAACCGTTAAGTGAACAGGTAATCTGACACTTATTTTATCTAAACACGTCTGTTGAGACAAGGAATAGAAAACTGAACAGGTAAGGATTTCAGTGTAAACTTGATGTTGTCTTATCTTCTTCCGTCAGCACCACCTGTACCTGTTCAATTAAGATATTAAGCACGTTACCGTCTAAACAGCTTATATGTAATCATCTTAAACACAAAATAGAGAACTTATCAACTTACAAAAAGTGCTCATATTATATTCAAGTTCACGATAAAACAGAAGCAAGGATTAACTCTGATTGTAAGAAGAACGCTTTTCTCGTATTGTATTTTTTATATATGTTTCAGCAATTCCTCTAAGAATACCTTGTTATCTAAGCTAAGAACATGTGTTTAAATATTGATCTATCCTCCATGCATATGCAAAGATTTAGTATGTTTTACTAAATCTGTTTTGAACCTCACCACGTCGTTACATTCCATGTCGAGACGTACATTCATGCTCTATATGACATCAGTGCACCTTAAAATAGCGCTGTAGCGTAATTTTATTCCAAAACGTTCATTTCAAGGTTTTCATATTCAAAGCATGACAGTCCTCCCCGCATGCGTTTCATGGTCTACCCAGTGTGTCAGGAAAACGGTTCTCCAGAGTCTGTTTCAACAGTCCGACAATACGGAAATCTGTAGGTGATGCTTGACTAATATGTTATTGTATGAAATTCCATATATGTCCATTTTATTCTACTACTAATTGAGATATCTGACAGTTGAACAAATCTGTCGTGGAAGCAGCTTGTGTCGTGGGAAAGTTTAGGAAAACGACTTTTTTTTTCTATGGCTTCTCACCAATTAGGTATACTAGGCTATAGATATTTGTAGGTTTCTTCACGGATAATACTGGTTCTTCAAAATTTCTTTATTTTCAAAGTCACCAAGTACAAGGTATATTCCCGTCTTGGAAATGTTAAATCGCAAGTGTCAACACATCTTTATAATCAGATTGTACAGTTATTTTGAGCTGAAAAGAGCTATTATATAGTTTTCCCTAAAGTAAATAATGTTTGGTGCCATAACATTACCCATGAAGTGTCGAACAATCTAAAAATTTAGTTCTGATACATTCCGTTTCACCGCGACTTTGTATGGAGTGTGGTTTCCATGGGACTTTCTGATTCGGATATTAATAATTAGTTTGACATAATACATTAAACCCTCCAGATATAAATTTAAAAACACATTTCACTTTATTACTTATTGCACATATACCAGGTGTTACAGTAAAATTCACAGTATAATATAATGAAGATAAACTGTGAATCTTGGAGATGCAGTAATAAAGGTGACAGAAAGAAATACAGTACGTTCTATACAGAAGTTACAATATGATTACAGACAGAAAGGTGACACAAAGAAATACAGTACGTTCTATACAGAAGTTACAATATAATTACAGACAGATAGGTGACAGAAAGAAATACAGTTCGTTCTATACAGAAGTTACAATATAATTACAGACAGATAGGTGACAGAAAGAAATACAGTACGTTCTATACAGAAGTTACAATATAATTACAGACAGATAGGTGACAGAAAGAAATACAGTACGTTCTATACAGAAGTTACAATACGATTACAGACAGAAAGGCGACACAGCCGAGTCTATCGAGTTATTTTTACTTTGGAGTAATTCCTTGAAATAAACAAAATTATTTTCCAACGTTCTCATCATAAATTAAACTTATCTTTCATTGATCACATAGTTTATCACCTTGGTCATCTAATAACAAATAGTTTAGACAACTTTGACTGATCACATAGTTTATCACCTTGGTCATCTCATAACAAATAGAGTAGAGAGTTTTGACTGATCACATAGTTTATCACCTTGGTCATCTCATAACAAATAGAGTAGAGAGTTTTGACTGATCACATAGTTTATCACCTTGGTCATCTCATAACAAATAGAGTAGAGAGTTTTGACTGATCACATAGTTTATCACCTTGGTCATCTCATAACAAATAGAGTAGAGAGTTTTGACTGATTACATAGTTTATCACCTTGGTCATCTCATAACAAATAGAGTAGAGAGTTTTGACTGATCACATAGTTTATCACCTTGGTCATCTCATAACAAATAGAGTAGAGAGTTTTGACTGATCACATAGTTTATCACCTTGGTCATCTCATAACAAATAGAGTAGAGAGTTTTGACTGATTACATAGTTTATCACCTTGGTCATCTCATAACAAATAGAGTAGAGAGTTTTGACTGATCACATAGTTTATCACCTTGGTCATCTCATAACAAATAGAGTAGAGAGTTTTGACTGATCACATAGTTTATCACCTTGGTCATCTAATGACAAACAGTTTAGACAACTTTGACTGATCATTCAGTTTAACACCTTGATCATCTTATAATAAATACTTTAGTAAACTTTAACTGATCATATAGTTTATCACCTTGGTCATCTCATAACAAATAGAGTAGAGAGTTTTGACTGATCACATAGTTTATCACCTTGGTCATCTAATAACAAACAGTTTAGACAACTTTGACTGATCATTCAGTTTAACACCTTGATCATCTTATAATAAATACTTAAGTAAACTTTGACTGAACATATAGTTTATCACCTTGGTCATCTCATAACAAATAGAGTAGAGAGTTTTGACTGATCACATAGTTTATCACCTTGGTCATCTCATAACAAATAGAGTAGAGAGTTTTGACTGATCACATAGTTTATCACCTTGGTCATCTCATAACAAATAGAGTAGAGAGTTTTGACTGATTATTTAGTTTAACACCTTGGTCATCTCATAACAAATAGAGTAGAGAGTTTTGACTGATCACATAGTTTATCACCTTGGTCATCTCATAACAAATAGAGTAGAGAGTTTTGACTGATCACATAGTTTATCACCTTGGTCATCTCATAACAAATAGAGTAGAGAGTTTTGACTGATCACATAGTTTATCACCTTGGTCATCTAATAACAAACAGTTTAGACAACTTTGACTGATCATTCAGTTTAACACCTTGATCATCTTATAATAAATACTTTAGTAAACTTTAACTGATCATATAGTTTATCACCTTGGTCATCTCATAACAAATAGAGTAGAGAGTTTTGACTGATCACATAGTTTATCACCTTGGTCATCTAATAACAAACAGTTTAGACAACTTTGACTGATCATTCAGTTTAACACCTTGATCATCTTATAATAAATACTTAAGTAAACTTTGACTGAACATATAGTTTATCACCTTGGTCATCTCATAACAAATAGAGTAGAGAGTTTTGACTGATCACATAGTTTATCACCTTGGTCATCTAATAACAAACAGTTTAGACAACTTTGACTGATCATTCAGTTTAACACCTTGATCATCTTATAATAAATACTTAAGTAAACTTTGACTGAACATATAGTTTATCACCTTGGTCATCTCATAACAAATAGAGTAGAGAGTTTTGACTGATCACATAGTTTATCACCTTGGTCATCTCATAACAAATAGTTTAGACAACTTTGACTGATTATTTAGTTTAACACCTTGATCATCTTATAATAAATACTTAAGTAAACTTTGACTGATCATATAGTTTATCACCTTGGTCATCTAATAACAAACAGTTTAGACAACTTTGACTGATCATTCAGTTTACCACCTTGATCATCTTATAATAAATACTTTAGTAAACTTTAACTGAACATATAGTTTATCACCTTGGTCATCTCATAACAAATAGAGTAGAGAGTTTTGACTGAACATATAGTTTATCACCTTGGTCATCTCATAACAAATAGTTTAGACAACTTTGACTGATTATTTAGATTAACACCTTGATCATCTTATAATAAATACTTTAGTAAACTTTAACTGAACATATAGTTTATCACCTTGGTCATCTCATAACAAATAGAGTAGAGAGTTTTGACTGATCACATAGTTTAACACCTTGGTCATCTAATAACAAACAGTTTAGACAACTTTGACTGATCATTCAGTTTAACACCTTGATCATCTTATAATAAATACTTTAGTAAACTTTAACTGATCATATAGTTTATCACCTTGGTCATCTCATAACAAATAGAGTAGAGAGTTTTGACTGATCACATAGTTTATCACCTTGGTCATCTAATAACAAACAGTTTAGACAACTTTGACTGATCATTCAGTTTAACACCTTGATCATCTTATAATAAATACTTAAGTAAACTTTGACTGAACATATAGTTTATCACCTTGGTCATCTCATAACAAATAGAGTAGAGAGTTTTGACTGATCACATAGTTTATCACCTTGGTCATCTCATAACAAATAGAGTAGAGAGTTTTGACTGATCACATAGTTTATCACCTTGGTCATCTCATAACAAATAGAGTAGAGAGTTTTGACTGATTATTTAGTTTAACACCTTGGTCATCTCATAACAAATAGAGTAGAGAGTTTTGACTGATCACATAGTTTATCACCTTGGTCATCTCATAACAAATAGAGTAGAGAGTTTTGACTGATCACATAGTTTATCACCTTGGTCATCTCATAACAAATAGAGTAGAGAGTTTTGACTGATCACATAGTTTATCACCTTGGTCATCTAATAACAAACAGTTTAGACAACTTTGACTGATCATTCAGTTTAACACCTTGATCATCTTATAATAAATACTTTAGTAAACTTTAACTGATCATATAGTTTATCACCTTGGTCATCTCATAACAAATAGAGTAGAGTTTTGACTGATCACATAGTTTATCACCTTGGTCATCTAATAACAAACAGTTTAGACAACTTTGACTGATCATTCAGTTTAACACCTTGATCATCTTATAATAAATACTTAAGTAAACTTTGACTGAACATATAGTTTATCACCTTGGTCATCTCATAACAAATAGAGTAGAGAGTTTTGACTGATCACATAGTTTATCACCTTGGTCATCTAATAACAAACAGTTTAGACAACTTTGACTGATCATTCAGTTTAACACCTTGATCATCTTATAATAAATACTTAAGTAAACTTTGACTGAACATATAGTTTATCACCTTGGTCATCTCATAACAAATAGAGTAGAGAGTTTTGACTGATCACATAGTTTATCACCTTGGTCATCTCATAACAAATAGTTTAGACAACTTTGACTGATTATTTAGTTTAACACCTTGATCATCTTATAATAAATACTTAAGTAAACTTTGACTGATCATATAGTTTATCACCTTGGTCATCTAATAACAAACAGTTTAGACAACTTTGACTGATCATTCAGTTTACCACCTTGATCATCTTATAATAAATACTTTAGTAAACTTTAACTGAACATATAGTTTATCACCTTGGTCATCTCATAACAAATAGAGTAGAGAGTTTTGACTGAACATATAGTTTATCACCTTGGTCATCTTATAACAAATAGTTTAGACAACTTTGACTGATTATTTAGATTAACACCTTGATCATCTTATAATAAATACTTTAGTAAACTTTAACTGAACATATAGTTTATCACCTTGGTCATCTCATAACAAATAGAGTAGAGAGTTTTGACTGATCACATAGTTTAACACCTTGGTCATCTAATAACAAACAGTTTAGACAACTTTGACTGATCATTCAGTTTAACACCTTGATCATCTTATAATAAATACTTTAGTAAACTTTAACTGATCATATAGTTTATCACCTTGGTCATCTCATAACAAATAGAGTAGAGAGTTTTGACTGATCACATAGTTTAACACCTTGGTCATCTCATAACAAACAGTTTAGCCAACTTAACTTTGACTGATCATATAGTTTAACACCTTGACCATTTCATAACAAATAGTTCATACAACTTTCACTGATCATATAGTTTATCACCTTGGTCATCTCATAACAAATAGAGTAGAGAGTTTTTACTGATCACATAGTTTAACACCTTGGTCATCTCATAACAAACAGTTTAGCCAACTTAACTTTGACTGATCATATAGTTTAACACCTTGACCATTTCATAACAAATAGTTCATACAACTTTCACTGATCATATAGTTTATCACCTTGGCCATCTCATAACAAATAGTTTAGATAACTTTGACTGATCACTTAGTTTATCATCTTGGTCATCTCATAACAAATAGAGTAGAGAGTTTTGACTGATTACATAGTTTAACACTTTGGTCATCTCATAACAAATAGTTTAAACAACTTTGACTGATTATTCAGTTTAACACCGTGACCATTTCATAACAAATAGTTTAGATAACTTTGACTGATCATTCAGTTTAACACCTTGATCATCTTATAATAAATACTTAAGTAAACTTTGACTGATCATATAGTTTAACACCTTGGTCATCTCATAAAAAATACTTAAAGTCATTGTTTTCAATCACCTTGTTAATTAATTATATCGTTTTAGTGGAAAAGCTTGGTACTTTGATAAATTTGATTTATAACACACAAAACGGAAACATTCACCGGTTTGCAAATGAAACAGATACCCTATAATCCGAGAGATTTCAAAAGGTGAACCTTTCTTGTTCAGGGCTAAACAGTTTAAGAATGATATACTATGTGCTGCCATCTTTCGGTTGAAAGTTAATATATTAAATACTTTTATTTTTATACAATATTAACGTGGAAATGTAGCGTATCTCTTTAAATAAAAAATATTATATCAACCCACAATATTACAAACTTTCACGTTGTTTTAATTTTATTGGTCTTAATCAAAACTTTCTTGCGACTCATGTTTCGTCTCATGGTGGATTTTGAGGATGAAAGTTATGCAGGACATAAATGGGCTTGTGTAAAAATAACCATACATGTTTACAGTATACACAGTGCTATATACAAATAAAAATTCGATAAACGGGTCTAAACAAAATCACAAAACATCAACGTCTTTTTTTGTTCGTTTGTTTTTTTTTTTTATCTTTCTGCGACTTCACAAAATTGTACGTTTCAACTAAACCGGTTATAAACTGAACACCAAACATGTTGTGAACTCGAAATAAATCAGAGAAAGTTGTATGTTTTACTAAAAGGTCTTATACTCGAATAACACGTGTATAATTTTATGTAGTGTTCTCTTAAGTATGCTATCTTACATGCTGTTAACTAGTGCTTTGTTTCGGTATCTACCACTCACTGTGGACATGGTTGTCCACTTTCTCCGAAACTTCTATTCACATAACAGGTGTGTATCTAGACATACTTATATTCGGTCTTCTTAGCAGCAACTTTGCCCATGGTAGCGACAACTTCAACCATTATTTTCTGGTAACTTTTACATATTGCTTTCTAGTTAGATATCTAGTCATGATCCTATCCACACCTGCTACCCTGGTATCTAGTAATGATTCTATCCACACCTGCTACCCTGGTATCTAGTAATGATTCTATCCACACCTGCTACCCTGGTATCTCGTAATGATTCTATCCACACCTGTTACCCTGGTATCTAGTAATGATTCTATCCACACCTGCTACCCTGGTATCTGGTAATGATTCTATCCACACCTGCTACCCTGGTATCTAGTAATGATTCTACCCACACCTGTTACCCTGGTATCTAGTAATGATTCTATCCACACCTGTTACCCTGGTATCTAGTAATGATTCTATCCACACCTGCTACCCTGGTATCTAGTAATGATTCTATCCACACCTGCTACCCTGGTATCTAGTAATGATTCTATCCACATCAGATACCCTGGTATCTCGTAATGATTCTATCCACACCTGCTACCCTGGTATCTAGTAATGATTCAATCCACACCTGCTTCCCTGGTATCTAGTAATGATTCTATCCACACCTGCTACCCTGGTATCTAGTAATGATTCTATCCACACCTGCTACCCTGGTATCTCGTAATGATTCTATCCACACCTGTTACCCTGGTATCTAATAATGATTCTATCCACACCTGCTACCCTGGTATCTAGTAATGATTCTATCCACACCTGCTACCCTGGTATCTAGTAATGATTCTATCCACACCTGCTACCCTGGTATCTCGTAATGATTCTATCCACACCTGTTACCCTGGTATCTAGTAATGATTCTATCCACACCTGCTACCCTGGTATCTAGTAATGATTCTATCCACACCTGCTACCCTGGTATCTAGTAATGATTCTATCCACATCAGCTACACTGCTAAATAGTAATGATTCCATCCACACCTGTTACACTGATATCATTATTACAAATGTTTTATATTTCTGTGATATTGTTTAAAATAACAAAATGACAAAAACTAAATACTAACGAAAGCATGTATTTAAAGATAGCCAGCTATACAAATGTTTTCAATTATTATAAAATGTAAACCAATAGTAGGTATTTGACACACGTCTATCGTTCAGCACCGTGTTGGGTAAAACTATTCTTCT
Organism: Tachypleus tridentatus; assembly: GCF_004210375.1. NCBI lineage: Eukaryota > Metazoa > Arthropoda > Merostomata > Xiphosura > Limulidae > Tachypleus > Tachypleus tridentatus. The sequence goes on from NC_134827.1 coordinate 116,010,297, forward strand.
TCATTCTCGATGTAAGAAACACCATGGGTTAGGGTAACAATCATCCACTATGGTGCTTGTTAACTAGGGGATAAAATCACCTACTGTACATGGTGAATCAAGTGTAAAAACCACCCATGACTGAAGCAGTCAATCGAAGATTAAAATTGTACTATTTAGTAGCAGTCTGATTGACGAGAACCGCATACGTCATAATCGTACCTAAAACTGTCAGAAGAAAGCCGCGATTTATGGTAAAAAATCCACCAGCTGTCAGTACAGGGTAAGTGTCTTTCACTTGATGTAAGAACAAGAAGGTGTGGGCTAGCTCCGAATTATTACACAGGATAGCCTGACGGAGGACGTTTAGTAAGACGTTCCTGACTTCACTAGCTTGTTCTTGAACCTTGATTGCAGCACAGGTCACACCGAAGAACACAATCCACAGGAGGCCGTAACTGGTAGCATTGAATAGTAACTCCATCTTTTCACCACGATTAATATGTACCATAGTAACAAAAAAGGTGACCAGACGTTTTTCAACCGGAAGAGAACCTTGTCTAACTCATAAGCACTTTCAAACATCGTCATCAGGTGACTACTGTTCGGTGTGACATCGTTGTAGAGCGATATATACATTTTCTAAAAGAGCTGATCCAAAGAAGCACAAGAGAGACAATAGTACATCGGTAACAATAGAAGGTGGTTCCACAGAAGAAAATTAAATCCAATGCAATAGATTAATGTAAACATGTGTTTTGTACCTTGCAAGGGAACCGTACTGTTGCCACCTAGATTCTAACATCTGCGTCAACATAATCCTGAGAAAATCCTGCTACCGTTATAACATTCATTATCACCTGCATAACACAACTGAAAATTACTCCAAAAACTGCCACCATTCTCAGAAATCGCTTCTCCCTTTCTCCTAGGTGAGAAATTCTCTTCTTCAGGTCACTTTTAAGGTTTGAAATGTCTTTTTTGCGGATGGTATACGTCAAAGCACAAAGCGTGACCGCCATATATCGAAGAAACAGTACCAACACCCTACAGTTTTCGTAACACCTCTTCACCCAAAATACGAGCACGTAGAACATATGGGTGGTTATGGCAATCAAAATAAGTAAAACAAAGATTTCTAAACTAACTAATAAGTAATAGTAAATTGATTTCTTACGTTGTTTGAATTGCCCTAAACCAATAACACACAAAAACAGAACTAGTGGTCTAAAGACGGCGGGTTCCATTCTCCGTGTATTTGATAAATATGATTCTTACAGAGACAAGACAATCTAATACTGATATTTGTCTTCCTTTCTTGCTGACAGAAGACAAGCTAAGACTGATCTTTTACTATGCTTCTTATTGAAAGCAGAAAACCTAAGACTGTTCTTCTTGGATGACTCTCGTAGAGAGAAGACAAGATAAGACACACCTTTTACGACGACTTTTACAAAAGTAAGTTCAAATTTGCTTCCTGCTAGTATTTTATAGGAAACGACAAACAAGCCTTTATCTACAACTAGACACCACAGGGGGTAATTATATTTAATACTTCAATAGTTAAATATCCTGATATTATTGGTTATGAAAAACTCATTAAACGAACCCATACATCACCTGTTCTTCTTCTATAACATGTGTTGTTAAGGGATATTTACACTGTAGGTGGAGCTTCGAGGGAAAGTTAAACATTTTACGTTTAATAATAGTTGACCACCCAAACAGTCTCTTTGAATTATTACCGAAGTTTGAACTGCACGTTGTTTAACATCACTCATTCAAGATTGTTTTATTTTTCACTGTCAAGATAGTTTAGGTATAGACGTATGGGTTTTATCCTTCATCAGAAATAAGCAGTTAAGTTCGAGGTCACAAAAAATACTATTCTAATGGTTCCTTTCTTATTCTTGAACATTGACGAAGTGCTTTATTTTGTTTCGTAAAAATCAACATGAAAGTCGATCACTGATGTCACCACAACAATTACGAATGTAATTTAGTCTGAGTAAAAATAAGTAGATTTTAACCCCGTACAATTAAATCGTCAGTAACCAATAACAACTAAGTAATGGTCCTTCTAAAAATCACAAATTTTACACTGGTATCTGATCATGTTCCTGACCACATATGCCACACTGGAACGTAGTCATGATCATCACCATATTTACTGCACTTTCATCTTGTCATGATCCTAATAACATGTTCTACACTGCTATTTTGTCATGATCCTAATAACGTGTTCTACACTGATATCTTGTTATTAACCTGACCACAGCTGTTACTCTAGTTTCTAATCATGATGCTAACAGCATCTGCTATATTAGTATCTAGTCATGACCTTAACCATGTCCGTCTACTGAAACAGTAAGAACATTGAGTATTGTACCTTATTTTGAAGCAGTTCTGATGTTGAATACACTGATGAATTCATCATAAAATAATTATTGTTCCAATAAGTTGAAGAATCATGATGAAATGTTGGATGTGTGTTTCAGGAAGTTAAACTCCATACGATGATTAGTTGTCTCACAGAGCCGCTGTTTGATACTTGAGGATAACTGATACATTAGGTTCCTAACTTCAGCTATCAAGTGTTCTGTACAATGTAGATTCAGAGTTTTCTTCAGGCGGCGAGAATGATGTCCAGTTATCTGCTATCATCGTAACAATTTATATTGAACAAATTACAATAATTATAAACTGTTTAACATAAGACATATACCGTATAATAATTGATATAATTTATTTCAACACTTTATCTTTGTGTGATAGTTTATATATTAACATAACTCCAAACACTAAATACTGAGTATAATGATAGCCATACGAATGTTTTCAATTCTTCTAGAAAGTGTAAATCCAAAGTAAGTATTTGACAGACAACTATAGTTCAGTACCGTGTTAAGTAAAACTATCCATCGACATTCTCGATGTTGGAAACACCATGGGTAAGTGTAAACATCATCCACTATGGTGCTTGTTAACTAGGTGATAAAATCACTTACTGTACATGGTGAATCAAGTGTCAAAACCACCCATGACTGAATCAGTCAATAGAAGATTCAAAGTGTACTAATTAGTAGCAATCTGGTTGACGAGAACCCCATACGTCATAATCGTACCTAAAACTGTCAGAAGAAAGCCGCGATTTATCGTAAAAAATCCACCAGCTGTCAGTACAGGGTAAGTGTCTTTCACTTGATGTAAGAACAAAAAGGTGTGGGCTAGCTCCGAATTATTACACAGGATAGCCTGACGGAGGACGTTTAGTAAGACGTTCCTGACTTCACTAGCTTGTTCTTGAACCTTGATTGCAGCACAGGTCACACCGAAGAACACAATCCACAGGAGGCCGTAACTGATAGCAAAAAATAGTAACTCCATCTTTTCACTCGGGGTATAACTTACAAAAAACGTAATTTCGGCACATGTAGATACTACGATTAATATGTACCAAAGTAACAAAAAGGTGACCAGACGTTTTTCAACCGGAAGAGAACCTTGTCTAACTCATAAGCACTTTCAAACATCGTCACCAGGTGTCTACTGTTCGGTGTGACATCATTTAGGAACGATGTATACATCTTCTTAAAGAGTTGATCCAAACAAGCACAAGAGAGACAATAGTACAAAGGTAACAAAAGAAGGTGGTTCCACAGAAGAAAATTGAATCCAATCCAATAGATTAATGTAAGCTTGTGTTTTGTACCGTGCAAGGGAACCGTACTGTTGCCAAAGTACATTCTAGCATCTGCCTCCACATAATCCTGAGAAAATCCTGCTACCGTCATTACATTCATTATCACCTGCATAACACAACTGAAACTTACTCCAAAAACTGCCACCATTTTCAGAAATCGCTTCTCCCTTTCTCCTAGGTGAGAAATTCTCTTCTTCAGGTCACTTGTAAGGTTTGAAATGTCTTTTTTGCGGATGGTATACGTCAAAGCACAAAACGTGACCGCCAGATATCGAAAAAACAGTACAAACACCCTCCAGATTTCGTACCACCTTTGCACCCAAAATACGAGCGCATAGAACATATGGCTGGTTATGCCAATCAAAATAAGTAAAACAAAGATTTCGAAACTTACTAATAAGTAATAGTTAATTGATTTCTCACGTTGCTTGAATTGCCCTAAACCAATAACACACAAAAACAGAACTAGTGGTCTGAAGACGGCGGGTTCCATTCTCTGTGTATTTGATTAGTATGATTCTTACAGAGACAAGACAATCTAATACTGATATTTGTCTTCGTTTCTTGCTGACAGAAGACAAGCTAAGACTGATCTCTTACTATGGTACTTGTTATAAGCAGAAAACCTAAGAGTGTCCAACTTTGATGACTCTCGTAGAGAGTAGACAAGATAAGACACACCTTTTACGACGACTTTTACAAAAGTAAGTTCAAATTTGCTTCCTGCTAGTATTTTATAGGAAACGACAAACAAGCCTTTATCGACAACCAGACACCACAGGTGGTAATTATGTTTAACACTTCCCTTGGTAAATATCCTGACCTTATTGATTATGAAAACCTCATTAAACGAACCCATACATCACCTGTTCTTCTTCTATAACATGTGTTGTTAAGGGATATTTACACTGTAGGTGGAGCTTCGAGGGAAAGTTAAACATTTTACGTTTAATAATAGTTGACCACCCAAACAGTCTCTTTGAATTATTACCGAAGTTTGAACTGCACGTTGTTTAACATCACTCATTCAAGATTGTTTTATTTTTCACTGTCAAAATAGTTTAGGTATAGACGTATGGGTTTTATCCTTCATCAGAAATAAGCAGTTAAGTTCGAGGTCACAAAAAGTACTATTCTCATGGTTCCTTTCTTATTCTTGAACATTGACGAAGTGCTTTATTTTGTTTCGTAAAAATCAACATGAAAGTCGATCACTGATGTCACCACAACAATTACGAATGTAATTTAGTCTGAGTAAAAATAAGTAGATTTTAACCCCGTACAATTAAATCGTCAGTAACCAATAACAACTAAGTAATGGTCCTTCTAAAAATCACAAATTTTACACTGGTATCTGATCATGTTCCTGACCACATATGCCACACTGGAACGTAGTCATGATCATCACCATATTTACTGCACTTTCATCTTGTCATGATACGAAACACGTGTTCTACACTGCTATTTTGTCATGATCCTAATAACGTGTTCTACACTGATATCTTGTTATTAACCTGACCACAGCTGTTACTCTAGTTTCTTGTCATGATGCTAACAGCATCTGCTATATTGGTATCTAGTCATGACCTTAACCATGTCCGTCTAGTGAAACAGTAAGAACATTGAGTATTGTACCTTATTTTGAAGCAGTTCTGATGTTGAATACACTAATGAATTCATCATAAAATAATTATTGTTCCAATAAGTTGAAGAATCATGATGAAATGTTGGATGTGTGTCTCAGGAAGTTAAACTCCATACGATGATTAGTTGTCTCACAGAGCCGTTGTTTGATACTTGAGGATAACTGATACATTAGGTTCCTAACTTCAGCTATCAAGTGTTCTGTACAATGTAGATTCAGAGTTTTCTTCAGGCGGCGAGAATGATGTCAAGTTATCTGCTATCATCGTAACAATTTATATTGAACAAATTACAATAATTATAAACTGTTTAACATAAGACATATACCGTATAATATTTGATGTAATTTATTTCAACACTTTATCTTTGTGTGATGGTTTATATATTAACATAACTCCAAACACTAAATACTGAGTATAATGATAGCCATACGAATGTTTTCAATTCTTCTAGAAAGTGTAAACCCAAAGTAAGTATTTGACAGACAACTATAGTTCAGTACCGTGTTAAGTAAAACTATCCATCGTCATTCTCGATGTTGGAAACACCATGGGTAAGTGTAACCATCATCCACTATGGTGCTTGTTAACTAGGGGATAAAATCACTTACTGTACATGGTGAATCAAGTGTCAAAACCACCCATGACTGAATCAGTCAATAGAAGATTCAAAGTGTACTAATTAGTAGCAATCTGGTTGACGAGAACCCCATACGTCATAATCGTACCTAAAACAGTCAGAAGAAAGCCGCGATTTATGGTAAAAAATCCACCAGCTGTCAGTACAGGGTAAGTGTCTTTCACTTGATGTAAGAACAAGAAGGTGTGGGCTAGCTCCGAATTATTACACAGGATAGCCTGACGGAGGACGTTTAGTAAGACGTTCCTGACTTCACTAGCTTGTTCTTGAACCTTGATTGCAGCACAGGTCACACCGAAGAACACAATCCACAGGAGGCCGTAACTGATAGCAAAAAATAGTAACTCCATCTTTTCACTCGGGGTATAACTTACAAAAACGTAATTTCGGCACATGTAGATACTACGATTAATATGTACCAAAGTAACAAAAAAAGGTGACCAGACGTTTTTCAACCGGAAGAGAACCTTGTCTAACTCATAAGCACTTTCAAACATCGTCACCAGGTGTCTACTGTTCGGTGTGATATCATTGTAGAACGATATATACATCTTCTTAAAGAGCTGATCCAAACAAGCACAAGAGAGACAATAGTACAAAGGTAACAAAAGAGGGTGGTTCCACAGAAGAAAATTGAATCCAATCCAATAGATTAATGTAAGCTTGTGTTTTGTACCGTGCAAGGGAACCGTACTGTTGCCAAAGTACATTCTAGCATCTGCCTCAACATAATCCTGAAAAATTCTGCTACCGTCATTACATTCATTATCACCTGCATAACACAACTGAAACTTACTCCAAAAACTGCCACCATTCTCAGAAATCGCTTCTCCCTTTCTCCTAGGTGAGAAATTCTCTTCTTCAGGTCACTTGTAAGGTTTGAAATGTCTTTTTTGCGGATGGTATACGTCAAAGCGCAAAACGTGACCGCCAGATATCGAAAAAACAGTACAAACACCCTCCAGATTTCGTACCACCTTTGCACCCAAAATACGAGCGCATAGAACATATGGCTGGTTATGGCAATCAAAATAAGTAAAACAAAGATTTCGAAACTTACTAATAAGTAATAGTTAATTGATTTCACGTTGCTTGAATTGCCCTAAACCGATAACACACAAAAACAGAACTAGTGGTCTGAAGACGGCGGGTTCCATTCTCTGTGTATTTGATTACTATGATTCTTACAGAGACAAGACACTCTAATACTGATATTTGTCTTCGTTTCTCACTGACAGAAGAGAAGCTAAGACTGATCTTTTACTATGCTTCTTATTGAAAGGAAAAACCTAAGAGTGTTCAACTTGGATGACTCTCGTAGAGAGAAGACAAGATAAGACACACCTTTTACGACGACTTTTACAAAAGTAAGTTCAAATTTGCTTCCTGCTAGTATTTTATAGGAAACGACAAACAAGCCTTTATCGACAACCAGACACCACAGGTGGTAATTATGTTTAACACTTCCCTTGGTAAATATCCTGACTTTATTGATTATGAAAACCTCATTAAACGAACCCATACATCACCTGTTCTTCTTCTATAACATGTGTTGTTAAGGGATATTTACACTGTAGGTGGAGCTTCAAGGGAAAGTTAAACATTTTACGTTTAATAATAGTTGACCACCCAAACAGTCTCTTTGAATTATTACCGAAGTTTGAACTGCACGTTGTTTAACCTCACTCATTCAAGATTGTTTTATTTTTCACTGTCAAAATAGTTTAGGTATAGACGTATGGGTTTTATCCTTCATCAGAAATAAGCAGTTAAGTTCGAGGTCACAAAAAAACTATTCTAATGGTTCCTTTCTTATTCTTGAACATTGACGAAGTGCTTTATTTTGTTTCGTAAAAATCAACATGAAAGTCGATCACTGATGTCACCACAACAATTACGAATGTAATTTAGTCTGAGTAAAATAAGTAGATTTTAACCCCGTACAATTAAATCGTAAGTAACCAATAACAACTAAGTAATGGTCCTTCTAAAAATCACAAATTTTACACTGGTATCTGATCATGTTCCTGACCACATATGCCACACTGGAACGTAGTCATGGTCATCACCATATTTACTGCACTTTCATCTTGTCATGATACGAAACATGTGTTCTACACTGCTATTTTGTCATGATCCTAATAACGTGTTCTACACTGATATCTTGTTATTAACCTGACCACAGCTGTTACTCTAGTTTCTAGTCATGATGCTAACAGCATCTGCTATATTGGTATCTAGTCATGACCTTAACCATGTCCGTCTACTGAAACAGTAACAACATTGAGTATTGTACCTTATTTTGAAGCAGTTCTGATGTTGAATACACTAATGAATTCATCATAAAATAATTATTGTTCCAATAAGTTGAAGAATCATGATGAAATGTTGGATGTGTGTTTCAGGAAGTTAAACTCCATACGATGATTAGTTGTCTCACAGAGCCGTTGTTTGATACTTGAGGATAACTGATACATTAGGTTCCTAACTTCAGCTATCAAGTGTTCTGTACAATGAAGATTCAGAGTTTTCTTCAGGCGGCGAGAATGATGTCAAGTTATCTGCTATCATCGTAACAATTTATATTGAACAAATTACAATAATTATAAACTGTTTAACATAAGATATATACCGTATAATAATTGATATAATTTATTTCAACACTTTATCTTTGTGTGATAGTTTATATATTAACATAACTCCAAACACTAAATACTGAGTATAATGATAGCCATACGAATGTTTTCAATTCTTCTAGAAAGTGTAAACCCAAAGTAAGTATTTGACAGACAACTATAGTTCAGTACCGTGTTAAGTAAAACTATCCATCGACATTCTCGATGTTGGAAACACCATGGGTAAGTGTAACCATCATCCACTATGGTGCTTGTTAACTAGGTGATAAAATCACTTACTGTACATGGTGAATCAAGTGTCAAAACCACCCATGACTGAATCAGTCAATAGAAGATTCAAAGTGTACTAATTAGTAGCAATCTGGTTGACGAGAACCCCATACGTCATAATCGTACCTAAAACTGTCAGAAGAAAGCCGCGATTTATGGTAAAAAATCCACCAGCTGTCAGTACAGGATAAGTGTCTTTCACTTGATGTAAGAACAAGAAGGTGTGGGCTAGCTCCGAATTATTACACAGGATAGCCTGACGGAGGACGTTTAGTAAGACGTTCCTGACTTCACTAGCTTGTTCTTGAACCTTGATTGCAGCACAGGTCACACCGAAGAACACAATCCACAGGAGGCCGTAACTGATAGCAAAAAATAGTAACTCCATCTTTTCACTCGGGGTATAACTTACAAAAAACGTAATTTCGGCACATGTAGATACTACGATTAATATGTACCAAAGTAACAAAAAAGGTGACCAGACGTTTTTCAACCGGAAGAGAACCTTGTCTAACTCATAAGCACTTTCAAACATCGTCACCAGGTGTCTACTGTTCGGTGTGACATCATTGTAGAACGATATATACATCTTCTTAAAGAGCTGATCCAAACAAGCACAAGAGAGACAATAGTACAAAGGTAACAAAAGAAGATGGTTCCACAGAAGAAAATTGAATCCAATCCAATAGATTAATGTAAGCTTGTGTTTTGTACCGTGCAAGGGAACCATACTGTTGCCAAAGTACATTCTAGCATCTGCCTCAACATAATCCTGAAAAAATTCTGCTACCGTCATTACATTCATTATCACCTGCATAACACAACTGAAACTTACTCCAAAAACTGCCACCATTCTCAGAAATCGCTTCTCCCTTTCTCCTAGGTAAGAAATTCTCTTCTTCAGGTCACTTGTAAGGTTTGAAATGTCTTTTTTGCGGATGGTGTACGTCAAAGCACAAAACGTGACCGCCAGATATCGAAAAAACAGTACAAACACCCTCCAGATTTCGTACCACCTTTGCACCCAAAATACGAGCGCATAGAACATATGGGTGGTTATGCCAATCAAAATAAGTAAAACAAAGATTTCGAAACTTACTAATAAGTAATACTTAATTGATTTCTTACGTTGCTTGAATTGTCCTAAACCAATAACACACAAAAACAGAACTAGTGGTTTGAAGATGGCGGGTTCCATTCTCTGTGTATTTGATTAGTATGATTCTTACAGACACAAGACAATCTAATACTGATATTTGTCTTCGTTTCTTGCTGACAGAAGACAAGCTAAGACTGATCTCTTACTATGCTTCTTGTTGAAAGCAGAAAACCTAAGAGTGTTCAACTTGGATGACTCTCGTAGAGAGAAGACAAGATAAGACACACCTTTTACGACGACTTTTACAAAAGTAAGTTCAAATTTGCTTCCTGCTAGTATTTTATAGGAAACGACAAACAAGCCTTTATCTACAACTAGGTACCACAGAGGGTAATTATATTTAATACTTCAATAGTTAAATATCCTGATATTATTGGTTATGAAAAACTCATTAAACGAACCCATACATCACCTGTTCTTCTTCTATAACGTGTTGTTAAGGGATATTTACACTGTAGGTGGAGCTTCGAGGGAAAGTTAAACATTTTTCGTCTAATAATAGCTGACCACCAAAACAGACTCTTTGAATTATCATCGATGTTTGAACTGCATGTTGTCTAACATCACTCATTCAGGATTGTTTTATTTTTCACTGTCAAAGTAGCTCAGGTAAAGACGTATGAATTTTATGTTTCATCAGAAATAACCAGTTTAGATCGAGCTCACAAAAAAACTATTCTAATGGTTCCTTTCCTATTCTTCAACATAGACGAACTGCTTTATTTTGTTTCGTAAAAATCAATATGAAAGTCGATCACTGATGTCACCACAACGATTACAGAGGTAATAGAGTCAGTAATGTATAGAACAATCAGGTTATAAATCAAATAGCTGTAACCCCACAGAGAAATGAGTACGTCAGTATGACGTCAACCATATCAATTAGTCAGCTTTAACTGATAGATTAAATAAATATTTTCTTCCCATATCTTAATACAAACCCACTGTTCACATATTAGTACCTCAACTAAATTAAACCAAATAATCACGAACTTTTATTGTAAGAAATTACGATCTGAACTAGAAGAACAAATACCAGCGACCTTTTCTGAAATTCAACATAATTTATCTTTCTTAGAGGCAAATTTTAGCATTCTCAGAAATCGCTTCTCCCTTTACCCTAGGTGAGAAAGTCTCTTCTTCAAGTCACTTGTAAGGTTTCAAATGTCTTTCTTGCGGGTGGTAAGCGTCAAAGCACAAGACGTGACCGCCAGATATCGATGAAACAGTACCAACACCCTACAGATCTCGTAACACCTCTTCACCCAAAATACGAGCACGTAGAACATATGGGTGGTTATGGCAATCAAAATAAGTGAAACAAAGATTTCTAAACTAACTAATAAGTAATAGTAAATTGATTTCTTCCGTTGCTTGAATTCCCCAAAACCAATAACACACAAAAACAGAACTAGTGGTCTAAAGACGGCGGGTTCCATTTTCTGTGTATTTGATTACCATGATTCTTACAGAGATAAGACAATCTAATACTGATATTTGTCTTCGTTTCTTACTGACAGAAGAAAAGCTAAGACTGATCTTTTACTATGCTTCTTATTGAAAGGAAAAACCTTAGAGTGTTCAACTTGGATGACTTTCGTAGAGAGAAGACAAGATAAGACACACCTTTTACGACGACTTTTAGAAAAGTAAGCTCAAATTTGCTTCCTGCTAGTATTTTATAGGAAACGACAAACAAGCCTTTATCTACAACTAGGTACCACAGAGGGTAATTATATTTAATACTTCAATAGTTAAATATCCTGATATTATTGGTTATGAAAAACTCATTAAACGAACCCATACATCACCTGTTTTTCTTCTATAACGTGTTGTTAAGGGATATTTACACTGTAGGTGGAGCTTCAAGGGAAAGTTAAACATTTTTCGTCTAATAATAGCTGACCACCAAAACAGACTTTTTGAATTATCATCGATGTTTGAACTGCATGTTGTCTAACATCACTCATTCAAGATTGTTTTATTTTTCACTGTCGAAGTAGCTCAGGTAAAGACGTATGAATATTATGTTTCATCAGAAATAACCAGTTTAGATCGAGCTCACAAAAAAAAACTATTCTAATGGTTCCTTTCCTATTCTTGAACATTGACGGACTGCTTTATTTTGTTTCGTAAAAATCAATATGAAAGTCGATCACTGATGCCACTACAACGATTACGGAGGAAACTTAGTCTGAGTAAAAATAAGTAGATTTTAACCCCGTACAATCAAATAACCAATAACAACTAAGTACTGGTCCTTCTAAAAATCACAAATTCTACACTGATATCTGATCATGTTCCTGACCACATATGCCACACTGGAACGTAGTCATGATCATCACCATATTTACTGCACTTTCATCTTGTCATGATACGAAACACGTGTTCTACACTGCTATTTTGTCATGATCCTAATAACATGTTCTACACTGCTATTTTATCATGATCCTAATAACATGTTCTACACTGCTATTTTGTCATGATCCTAATAACGTGTTCTTCACTGGTATCTTGTTATTAACCTGACAACAGCTGTTACTCTAGAGTCTAGTCATGATGCTAACAGCATCTGCTATATTGGTATCTAGTCATGATATCATCCACATTTGATATACTGGATTCTATTCATGACGTCAACCATGTCCGTCTACTGAAACAGTAACAACATTGAGTATTGTACCTAATTTTGAAGCAGTTCTGATGTTGAATACACTAATGAATTCATCATAAAATAATTATTCTTCCAATAAGTTGAAGAATCATGATGAAATGTTGGATGTGTCTTTCAGGAAGTTAAATTCCATACGATGATTAGTTGTCTCACAGAGCCGCTGTTTGATACTTGAGGATAACTGATACATTAGGTTCCTAACTTCAGCTATCAAGTGTACTGTACAATGTAGATTCAGAGTTTTCTTCAGGCGGCGAGAATGATGTCCAGTTATCTGCTATCATCGTAACAATTTATATTGAACAAATTACAATAATTATAAACTGTTTAACATAAGACATATACCGTATAATAATTGATATAATTTATTTCAACACTTTATCTTTGTGTGATAGTTTATATATTGACATAACTCCAAACACTAAATACTGAGTATAATGATAGCCATACGAATGTTTTCAATACTTCTAGAAAGTGTAAACCCAAAGTAAGTATTTGACAGACAACTATAGTTCAGTACCGTGTTAAGTAAAACTATTCATCGTCATTCTCGATGTTGGAAACACCATGGGTAAGTGTAACCATCATCCACTATGGTGCTTGTTAACTGGGGATCAAATCACTTACTGTACATGGTGAATCAAGTGTCAAAACCACCCATGACTGAATCAGTCAATATAAGATTAAAAGTCTACAAATTAGTAGTAATCTGGTGGACGAGAACCGCATACGTCATAATCGTACCTAAAACTGTCAGAAGAAAGCCGCGATTTATCGTAAAATCCACAAGCTGTCAGTACAGGGTAAGTGTCTTTCACTTGATGTAAGAACAAGAAGGTGTGGGCTAGCTCCGAATTATTACACAGGATAGCCTGACGGAGGACGTTTAGTAAGACGTTCCTGACTTCACTAGCTTGTTCTTGAACCTTGATTGCAGCACAGGTCACACCGAAGAACACAATCCACAGGAGGCCGTAACTGGTAGCATAAAATAGTAACTCCATCTTTTCACTCGGGGTATAACTTACAAAAACGTAAGTTCGGCACATGTAGATACTACGATTAATATGTACCAAAGTAACAAAAAAGGTGACCAGACGTTTTTCAACCGGAAGAGAACCTTGTCTAACTCATAAGCACTTTCAAACATCGTCACCAGGTGTCTACTGTTCGGTGTGACATCATTGTAGAACGATATATACATCTTCTTAAAGAGCTGATCCAAAGAAGCACAAGAGAGACAATAGTACATCGGTAACAATAGAAGGTGGTTCCACAGAAGAAAATTGAATCCAATCCAATATATTAATGTAAGCATGTGTTTAGTACCGTGCAAGGGAATCGAACTGTTGCCAAAGTAGATTCTAGCATCTGCGTCAACATAATCCTGAGAAAATCCTGCTAGCGTTATTACATTCATTATCACCTGCATAACACAGCTGAAACTTACTCCAAAAACTGCCACCATTCTCAGAAATCGCTTCTCCTTTTCTCCTAGGTGAGAAATTCTCTTCTTCAGGTCACTTGTAAGGTTTGAAATGTCTTTTTTGCGGATGGTATACGTCAAAGCACAAAGCGTGACCGCCATATATCGAAGAAACAGTACCAACACCCTACAGATCTCGTAACACCTCTTCACCCAAAATACGAGCACGTAGAACATATGGGTGGTTATGGCAATCAAAATAAGTAAAACAAAGATTTCTAAACTAACTAATAAGTAATAGTAAATTGATTTCTTACGTTGTTTGAATTGCCCTAAACCAATAACACACAAAAACAGAACTAGTGGTCTAAAGACGGCGGGTTCCATTCTCTGTGATTTGATTACTATGATTCTTACAGAGACAAGACAATCTAATACTGATATTTGTCTTCGTTTCTTACTGACAGAAGAGAAGCTAAGACTGATCTTTTACTATGCTTCTTATTGAAAGGAAAACCTAAGAGTGTTCAACTTGGATGACTCTCGTAGAGAGAAGACAAGATAAGACACACCTTTACGACGACTTTACAAAAGTAAGTTCAAATTTGCTTCCTGCTAGTATTTTATAGGAAACGACAAACAAGCCTTTATCTACAACTAGGTACCACAGAGGGTAATTATATTTAATACTTCAATAGTTAAATATCCTGATATTATTGGTTATGAAAACTCATTAAACGAACCCATACATCACCTGTTTTTCTTCTATAACGTGTTGTTAAGGGATATTTACACTGTAGGTGGAGCTTCGAGGGAAAGTTAAACATTTTTCGTCGAATAATAGCTGACCACCAAAACAGACTTTTTGAATTATCATCGATGTTTGAACTGCACGTTGTCCAACATCACTCATTCAAGATTGTTTTATTTTTCACTGTCAAAGTAGCTCAGGTAAAGACGTATGAATTTTATGTTTCTTCAGAAATAACCAGTTTAGATCGAGCTCACAAAAAACTATTCTAATGGTTCCTTTCCTATTCTTGAACATTGACGGACTGCTTTATTTTGTTTCGTAAAATCAATATGAAAGTCGATCACTGATGCCACTACAACGATTACGGAGGAAACCTTGTCTGAGTAAAATAAATAGATTTTAACCCCGTACAATCAAATAACCAATAACAACTAAGTAATGGTCCTTCTAAAATCACAAATTCTACACTTGTATCTGATCATGTTCCTGACCACATATGCCACACTGGAACGTAGTCATGATCATCACCATATTTACTGCACTTTCATCTTGTCATGATCCTAATAACATGTTCTACACTGCTATTTTGTCATGATCCTAATAACGTGTCATTCACTGGTATCTTGTTATTAACCTGACCACAGCTGTTACTCTAGTTTCTAGTCATGATGCTAACAGCATCTGCTATATTGGTATCTAGTCATGATATCATCCACATTTCATATACTGTATTCTATTCATGACGTCAACCATGTCCGTCTACAGAAACAGTAACAACATTGAGTATTGTACCTTATTTTGAAGCAGTTCTGATGTTGAATACACTAATGAATTCATCATAAAATAATTATTGTTTCAATAAGTTGAAGAATCATGATGAAATGTTGGATGTGTCTTTCAGGAAGTTAAACTCCATACGATGATTAGTTGTCTCACAGAGCCGTTGTTTAATACTTGAGGATAACTGATACATTAGGTTCCTAACCTCAGCTATCAAGTGTACTGTACAATGTAGATTCAGAGTTTTCTTCAGGCGGCGAGAATGATGTCCAGTTATCTGCTATCATCGTAACAATTTATATTGAACAAATTACAATAATTATAAACTGTTTAACATAAGACATATACCGTATAATAATTGATATAATTTATTTCAAAACTTTATCTTTGTGTGATAGTTTATATATTGACATAACTCCAAACACTAAATACTGAGTATAATGATAGCCATACGAATGTTTTCAATACTTCTAGAAAGTGTAAACCCAAAGTAAGTATTTGACAGACAACTATAGTTCAGTACCGTGTTAAGTAAAACTATTCATCGTCATTCTCGATGTTGGAAACACCATGGGTAAGTGTAACCATCATCCACTATGGTACTTGTTAACTGGTGGATCAAATCACTTACTGTACATGGTGAATCAAGTGTCAAAACCACCCATGACTGAATCAGTCAATAGAAGATTCAAAGTCTACAAATTAGTAGTAATCTGGTTGACGAGAACCGCATACGTCATAATCGTACCTAAAACTGTCAGAAGAAAGCCGCGACTTATCGTAAAAAATCCACCAGCTGTCAGTACAGGGTAAGTGTCTTTCACTTGATGTAAGAACAAGAAGGTGTGGGCTAGCTCCGAATTATTACACAGGATAGCCTGACGGAGGACGTTTAATAAGACGTTCCTGACTTCACTAGCTTGTTCTTGAACCTTGATTGCAGCACAGGTCACACCGAAGAACACAATCCACAGGAGGCCGTTACTGATAGCAAAAAATAGTAACTCCATCTTTTCACTCGGGGTATAACTTACAAAAAACGTAATTTCGGCACATGTAGATACTACGATTAATATGTACCAAAGTAACAAAAAAAGGTGACCAGACGTTTTCAACCGGAAGAGAACCTTGTCTAACTCATAAGCACTTTCAAACATCGTCACCAGGTGTCTACTCTTCGGTGTGACATCATTGTAGAACGATATATACATCTTCTTAAAGAGCTGATCCAAACAAGCACAAGAGAGACAATAGTACAAAGGTAACAAAGAAGATGGTTCCACAGAAGAAAATTGAATCCAATCCAATAGATTAATGTAAGCATGTGTTTTCTACCGTGCAAGGGAACCGAACTGTTGCCAAAGTACATTCTAGCATCTGCCTCAACATAATCCTGAAAAAATCCTGCTTCCGTCATTACATTCATTATCACCTGCATAACACAGCTGAAACTTACTCCAAAAACTGCCACCATTCTCAGAAATCGCTTCTCCTTTTCTCCTAGGTGAGAAATTCTCTTCTTCAGGTCACTTGTAAGGTTTGAAATGTCTTTTTTGCGGATGGTATACGTCAAAGCACAAAGCGTGACCGCCATATATCGAAGAAACAGTACCAACACCCTACAGATCTCGTAACACCTCTTCACCCAAAATACGAGCACGTAGAACATATGGGTGGTTATGGCAATCAAAATAAGTAAAACAAAGATTTCTAAACTAACTAATAAGTAATAGTAAATTGATTTCTTACGTTGTTTGAATTGCTCTAAACCAATAACACACAAAAACAGAACTAGTGGTCTAAAGACGGCGGGTTCCATTCTCTGTGATTTGATTACTATGATTCTTACAGAGACAAGACAATCTAATACTGATATTTGTCTTCGTTTCTTACTGACAGAAGAGAAGCTAAGACTGATCTTTTACTATGCTTCTTATTGAAAGGAAAAACCTAAGAGTGTTCAACTTGGATGACTCTCGTAGAGAGAAGACAAGATAAGACACACCTTTTACGACGACTTTTACAAAAGTAAGTTCAAATTTGCTTCCTGCTAGTATTTTATAGGAAACGACAAACAAGCCTTTATCTACAACTAGGTACCACAGAGGGTAATTATATTTAATACTTCAATAGTTAAATATCCTGATATTATTGGTTATGAAAACTCATTAAACGAACCCATACATCACCTGTTTTTCTTCTATAACGTGTTGTTAAGGGATATTTACACTGTAGGTGGAGCTTCGAGGGAAAGTTAAACATTTTTCGTCTAATAATAGCTGACCACCAAAACAGACTCTTTGAATTATCATCGATGTTTGAACTGCATGTTGTCTAACATCACTCATTCAGGATTGTTTTATTTTTCATTGTCAAAGTAGCTCAGGTAAAGACGTATGAATTTTATGTTTCATCAGAAATAACCAGTTTAGATCGAGCTCACAAAAAAACTATTCTAATGGTTCCTTTCCTATTCTTGAACATTGACGGACTGCTTTATTTTGTTTCGTAAAAATCAATATGAAAGTCGATCACTGATGCCACTACAACGATTACGGAGGAAACTTAGTCTGAGTAAAAAATAAGTAGATTTTAACCCCGTACAATCAAATAACCAATAACAACTAAGTAATGGTCCTTCTAAAAATCACAAATTCTACACTGGTATCTGATCATGTTCCTGACCACGTATGCCACACTGGAACGTAGTCATGATCATCACCATATTTACTGCACTTTCATCTTGTCATGATACGAAACACGTGTTCTACACTGCTATTTTGTCATGATCCTAATAACATGTTCTACACTGCTATTTTATCATGATCCTAATAACATGTTCTACACTGGTATCTTGTTATTAACCTGACAACAGCTGTTACTCTAGAGTCTAGTCATGATGCTAATAGCATCTGCTATATTGGTATCTAGTCATGATATCATCCACATTTGATATACTGGATTCTATTCATGACGTCAACCATGTCCGTCTACTGAAACAGTAACAACATTGAGTATTGTACCTAATTTTGAAGCAGTTCTGATGTTGAATACACTAATGAATTCATCATAAAATAATTATTCTTCCAATAAGTTGAAGAATCATGATGAAATGTTGGATGTGTCTTTCAGGAAGTTAAATTCCATACGATGATTAGTTGTCTCACAGAGCCGTTGTTTAATACTTGAGGATAACTGATACATTAGGTTCCTAACCTCAGCTATCAAGTGTACTGTACAATGTAGATTCAGAGTTTTCTTCAGGCGGCGAGAATGATGTCAAGTTTTCTGCTATCATCGTAACAATTATTTTGAACAAATTACAATAATTATAAACTGTTTAACATAAGACATATACCGTATAATAATTGATATAATTTATTTCAACACTTTATCTTTGTGTGATAGTTTATATATTGACATAACTCCAAACACTAAACTTGAGTATAATGATAGCCATACGAATGTTTTCAATACTTCTAGAAAGTGTAAACCCAAAGTAAGTATTTGACAGACAACTATAGTTCAGTACCGTGTTAAGTAAAACTATTCATCGTCATTCTCGATGTTGGAAACACCATGGGTAAGTGTAACCATCATCCACTATGGTGCTTGTTAACTGGGGGATCAAATCGCTTACTGTACATGGTGAATCAAGTGTCAAAACCACCCATGACTGAATCAGTCAATATAAGATTAAAAGTCTACAAATTAGTAGTAATCTGGTGGACGAGAACCGCATACGTCATAATCGTACCTAAAACTGTCAGAAGAAAGCCGCGATTTATCGTAAAAAATCCACAAGCTGTCAGTACAGGGTAAGTGTCTTTCACTTGATGTAAGAACAAGAAGGTGTGGGCTAGCTCCGAATTATTACACAGGATAGCCTGACGGAGGACGTTTAGTAAGACGTTCCTGACTTCACTAGCTTGTTCTTGAACCTTGATTGCAGCACAGGTCACACCGAAGAACACAATCCACAGGAGGCCGTAACTGGTAGCATAAAATAGTAACTCCATCTTTTCACTCGGGGTATAACTTACAAAAAACGTAAGTTCGGCACATGTAGATACTACGATTAATATGTACCAAAGTAACAAAAAAGGTGACCAGACGTTTTTCAACCGGAAGAGAACCTTGTCTAACTCATAAGCACTTTCAAACATCGTCACCAGCTGTCTACTCTTCGGTGTGACATCATTGTAGAACGATATATACATCTTCTTAAAGAGCTGATCCAAACAAGCACAAGAGAGACAATAGTACAAAGGTAACAATAGAAGGTGGTTCCACAGAAGAAAATTGAATCCAATCCAATATATTAATGTAAGCATGTGTTTAGTACCGTGCAAGGGAATCGAACTGTTGCCAAAGTAGATTCTAGCATCTGCGTCAACATAATCCTGAGAAAATCCTGCTAGCGTTATTACATTCATTATCACCTGCATAACACAGCTGAAACTTACTCCAAAACTGCCACCATTCTCAGAAATCGCTTCTCCTTTTCTCCTAGGTGAGAAATTCTCTTCTTCAGGTCACTTGTAAGGTTTGAAATGTCTTTTTTGCGGATGGTATACGTCAAAGCACAAAGCGTGACCGCCATATATCGAAGAAACAGTACCAACACCCTACAGATCTCGTAACACCTCTTCACTCAAAATACGAGCACGTAGAACATATGGGTGGTTATGGCAATCAAAATAAGTAAAACAAAGATTTCTAAACTAACTAATAAGTAATAGTAAATTGATTTCTTACGTTGTTTGAATTGCCCTAAACCAATAACACACAAAAACAGAACTAGTGGTCCAAAGACGGCGGGTTCCATTCTCTGTGATTTGATTACTATGATTCTTACAGAGACAAGACAATCTAATACTGATATTTGTCTTCGTTTCTTACTGACAGAGAGAGAAGCTAAGACTGATCTTTTACTATGCTTCTTATTGAAAGGAAAAAACCTAAGAGTGTTCAACTTGGATGACTCTCGTAGAGAGAAGACAAGATAAGACACACCTTTTACGACGACTTTTACAAAAGTAAGTTCAAATTTGCTTCCTGCTAGTATTTTATAGGAAACGACAAACAAGCCTTTATCTACAACTAGGTACCACAGAGGGTAATTATATTTAATACTTCAATAGTTAAATATCCTGATATTATTGGTTATGAAAAACTCATTAAACGAACCCATACATCACCTGTTTTTCTTCTATAACGTGTTGTTAAGGGATATTTACACTGTAGGTGGAGCTTCGAGGGAAAGTTAAACATTTTTCGTCGAATAATAGCTGACCACCAAAACAGACTTTTTGAATTATCATCGATGTTTGAACTGCACGTTGTCCAACATCACTCATTCAAGATTGTTTTATTTTTCACTGTCAAAGTAGCTCAGGTAAAGACGTATGAATTTTATGTTTCTTCAGAAATAACCAGTTTAGATCGAGCTCACAAAAAAACTATTCTAATGGTTCCTTTCCTATTCTTGAACATTGACGGACTGCTTTATTTTGTTTCGTAAAAATCAATATGAAAGTCGATCACTGATGCCACTACAACGATTACGGAGGAAACCTTGTCTGAGTAAAAATAAATAGATTTTAACCCCGTACAATCAAATAACCAATAACAACTAAGTAATGGTCCTTCTAAAAATCACAAATTCTACACTTGTATCTGATCATGTTCCTGACCACATATGCCACACTGGAACGTAGTCATGATCATCACCATATTTACTGCACTTTCATCTTGTCATGATCCTAATAACATGTTCTACACTGCTATTTTGTCATGATCCTAATAACGTGTTATTCACTGGTATCTTGTTATTAACCTGACCACAGCTGTTACTCTAGTTTCTAGTCATGATGCTAACAGCATCTGCTATATTGGTATCTAGTCATGATATCATCCACATTTCATATACTGTATTCTATTCATGACGTCAACCATGTCCGTCTACAGAAACAGTAACAACATTGAGTATTGTACCTTATTTTGAAGCAGTTCTGATGTTG